>NC_054474.1:166741344-166848844 GCF_017639515.1 Carcharodon carcharias | reverse complement strand
AATTGGTAAGGAGGAGGCGCCTGTCCTTAAAGTTGATAAGGCACCAGGACCGGATGAGATGTGACCAGAGCAACTGAGGGAAGTGAATGTGGAAACTGCGGAGCCACTGGCCATAATTTTTCAGTCTCCCTGAGACTCAGGGGACTGGAGAATTGTAAACGTTACACCTTTGTTCAAAAAATGGGCTTAAGATAAGTCTAGCAACTACAGGCCAGTCAGTTTAGCTTCAGTGGTGAGGAAACTTAGAGACAATAATCCAGGACAAAATTAATAGTCACTTGGACAGATGCAGGTTTATTAAAGAAAGCCAGCATGGATTTCTTAAAGGAAAATTGTGTTTAGCTAACTTTTTTAAGAGGTAACAGTGAGAGTTAATGAGGGCAGTGGTGCTGATGTGGTGTACGTGGACTTCCAAATGGCATTCAACACAGTGATCCACAACAGATTTGTGAGAAAAGTTATAGTTCATGGAATGAAAGAGACAGCAGCAACATTGATACAGCATTGGCTGAGTGACAGGAAACAGTGGTTCACGGATGTTTTTCGGGCTGGAGGAAGGTTTGTGGTGGAGTTCCCTGGGGCATTGGTATCGGGACCGTTGCTTTTCCTAATATATGCTAATGACCTAGACTTTGGTGTACAGGGCAAAATTTCAAAATTTGCAGATGATATGAAACTTGGGAGCATTGTGAACTGTGAGGAGGGTAGCGTAGAGATTCAAAAGGACATAGACAAGTCAGTGTAATGGGCAAACAGGTGGCAGATGAAGTTCAATGCAGAGAAATGTGAGGTGATTCATTTTGGCAGGAGGAACATGGAGAAACAATATAAAATAAAGGGTACAAAGGGTGTGCAGGAGCAGAAGGACCTGGGTGTATATGTGCATAAATCATTGAAGGTGGCAAGACAGGTTGAGAGGGCAGTTAATAGAGCATACAGTATCCTAGGCTTTATTAATAGGGGTGCAGAGTATAAGAGCAAGGAGGTCATGTTGAACTTGTATAAGACGCTAGTTCGGCCTCAGCTGGAGTATTGCATCCAGTTCTGGGTGCTCCACTCTAGGATGGATGTAAAGGGGTATTGGAGAGTGTGCAGAAAAGATTCACAAAAATGGTTCTAGGGATGAGGAACTTCAATTATGGAGATAGATTGGAGTTTATTGGGACTCTTTTCCTTGGAGAAGGGAAGATTGAGAGGAGATTTGATGGGGGTATTCAAAATCATGAGGGGTCTGGGCAGAATAGGTATGGAGAACTTTTCCCATTCATGAAAGGATTGAGAGTGAGAGGGCACAGATTTGAAGTTAATGGCAAAAGAAGCTAAAGTAATACGAGAAAAACTTTTTAACACAGCGAGTGGTTAAGGTCTGGAATGCACTGCCTGAAGGCAAGGTGGAGGCAATTCAAAAGGGAATTAGACTGTTATCCGAATAGTAAAAATGTGTAAGGTTATGGGGAGAAGGTGAGAGAATGGCACTAAGGGAATTGCACATTCAGAGAGCCGGTGCAGACACAATGGGCTGAATGGCCTCCTCCTGCACTGTAACTAATCTGTGATTCTGAGATGAGAACAGAAAGCCCTGTGGCAAATCTCCAAATCTAGCAGAACGACTGTCTGAGCAGCAGAATCTCTCTTTCTGTTTTTTTTTTTGGCATTGTTTTTCGCACTGAATTTTATTCATTTCCTCTTGAACAATCTCTATTTCAATCCCAGCGTCATGGCTGAAAGGGCAGGGCAGTAACTTGGCTCTCATGCTCTCCTAATGCACAGCAGCCTTTGAAAGGAGCATATAACAGTGGAGAGGGAGGTGCAGCGCTTTCCCTTTCCTGCCAAGGGAAGACCTTAGCTTCTGTTTTATTTGTGACTCTCCATAAGACGTGGGTTAGATCAGGCCTCACACGAACAGAGAGCAAGAACCCTCACCCTCCATCTGAGCCCGTGCCCTGCAGCGCAGTGTGCCGGAACCACAACCCTGACCCTAACCCTGGTGCTGCCTCTGTCCTCGTGCTTTAGTGTTCTATATGTCAATGCGATTTTCTTTGTGTGACACAAGCAGCTATATCGCTTGCTGACCCTGTAAAACTCAAGAAATTAGGCTTGAATTATTTGCGTGAGCATATGGTTTAAAAGTGGGGAGAATGACCATTTACAGCTCGTATAAGTGTAAAGGTGCATTTAACTGGAAATCTTGTGAATTGATATACAATTAATCCTTCCACTGATGTGAAAAATATTTCATGGTGAAAGGACTTGTGGAGTATGTATGCAACAGAACGTGTGACTGGAAACAGTACAACTAAGTAAGGATCAGGGTTAAATAAATGGAAACACTTGGTGTGACACCCGTTAAAAACTCGCATAAGCAAACAGGCACAGACTGAGACATCAGGAATAATTGTTAATGGAATCTGGGTGTGGAGAGGTGAAAAGAGATGAATAATCAGATTTTAGGATTTTCTGAAATAAAGGGTTCGGGCTAGCGACTATTAGCAGCGTAATTCGCTGACTTGAGCAGAAACCTTCAGAGCTCAGACGGGCTCTCTACTGTTGTTAGATATATTAACGGCAAGCTTGTGGGCCATCAGGCATGGAGGAAATCACTTTCCCTCGCTGTGATGAGCAAGGCAGAGCAAAAAGTTATTCTAACTACCATGGTGCCAATAAAGCATTTATAATTAATTACACAGAGTGTATTTTAGCACAGCAGATATATATTTTCAATGTTCATGTAAGTACTGGGCATTACTCTTTTAAGTATTCAGTACCAGATATATGCCCCATTGTTAAGTACTAGGTAAGCATTTAGGATATATGTAAGTACCAAGTAAATACTCTGATGTTCAGTACCAGATATATATATATATACTCGGGTATGCTTCTCCTCTACTGTTGACCCTTCTTGCCAGAGTACCAGGGAGGAATGCCCATATGTGCCACCTAATGTCATTGAAGCACCCATTCTAACACAAAAAGGCCTTAAAGGTCTGTGTCATTTCATTGACAGCAGTCTGAGCTCTGGTCTTTTTAACTCCAGAAAGTAGAGTTATGGCATTTTCATTGACAGCATGAAGGCTAAACCATGTACCTGTAGTAGTTGCAGGATGTGTCCCCATACCATCCACAGTAGCACAGAATGTGAGCCTCTGCAGCACTGCTAGAGGGAGTATTGGAATGTTTGTGTGGTACTAAGCATTATTATCTTGCAGCTTATGGCACTAGCACCGTTCAGTGCTGGTGCATTGGCATTAACATCTACTCCAATTCAGCTTGAACATTTGAAAGCAAGAGGACATGCCCATTACACAGTGGAGCCTGGGGGCAAAGGGACTATTGTTCTGCTGGTATGGTCACTGTTCCCTGTTTACCCCCATCTCATATCCATGAGGTTAACTCCATTGAAGTCAGCAGTGAATAAGCGAATAGAAGCCGAATGTCCCGTTCCAGCAGTTATTGAGCTCATTTCTTTCAACTAGCGGGGAGGCTGGAGGAAAGAGAGAAGAGGCTAGTTGAAGGTTTGAGTTTTTAGGAAAGGCTGAATCTCCTCGTCCTTTCCTGCTTTAAGAGGAAGCAATCAAGGTGGAATTTTATCGAGGAATGAAAGTAAACTATTTCAAGCTGATAGAAATAGCATTGATTCAATCCAGGCTAATGCCTGGAGGATTTTCACACAAAAGGGTGATGAATAAATGGAAACCACTTCCTGGTTGGATCATGCAGGTAAGATGTCCCGGCGCATTTAAGAAACAGCTGGATGCTTCAATGTGAGGTCTGTAGATTATTTTTGGATGGCTGGGCCGAAAGGACTTCCTGATCGTGACCTATTTGTGAACTGAGCTGTTTGAGTTGTTCCTCCCATAGACTTTTTGCCCAGAATACGTGATCAAACAATAGCCAGATTACATAAAATGTGCTTTGTAACATCTGTAGATTCAACAGCCTACCATGTGTCTTTATCGATTTTACATATCGAGAGCTGCATGTTCCCATCAGACTACAGGAGAAATGTATTATTTATTTAGGAGCTGCCTGTGTGTAATTTCAGTTAATTTGCCTCTCTGAAGCAGCTCTTTGTACTGCCCTATGCAACCATGGTGTCTACTCCTGTGATCCCTGCAATTGCACACTGCTCATGGCGGTATACTTCGTACAACTGGGTTTTGCTGCTCTCCTGTTGTTCTTTAATGCCTGTCATTCGTTTATTAGTCCTCGCAACTGACTTAGTTATGATGCCACAGCCACCTTTCAACCTCTTAAGATGTTCAGCTTTGTGAATACACAGGCTGCATCTTGAAACTTCTCAAAGGGAACACACTCAGTGTAGTAAGCAGAACCAGTCACTGTACCCAGTCACTAATTAAGTATTATTGAATGCACACATACAAATTCCAATTGGCAGTAACATGTCTCCTAAGCATGGCAGAACTGGATTTAACTTCTGTGTCATCTCTAGAAGTTGGTGTACTTCAGTCAATAAAGCAATAAAACCTGCTAACACAGCTCCTCACTATTGGCCCTGTTGGAGGGCCGCTGTATAAAGTGGACTCAAACAACGCTGCCTGTCATTTAGTAAAACATATTCCATATTCATCATAAGGGATTGATGTCTAAAATATGTACAAATGGCGTTCTCACCATTGCTTTTCCAGATGTTTCTGTGAGTTTCTGTACATTGATTTATAAGGGTGTAAGGTCACAACACAACAGTATCAGTTACTATGTTTTGTCAGTATCACATTACTTTCCAGGGTACAAATCATTAAATATGACAAGTTCATTCATTGGGGTCACTTCCCTGTGCTGCCATGTCATTGAAGATACTCTTTTCAAGGTGGTCTTCCCCTGTCTGCAGTGGTGGAAGCCGGAGATGAAGATGAAAAACCTTTATCCACGGCCCAGAAATCCATCATGTATTTCTTTACTGAAACCAGGTAGGTGTGGATTTGTCACTTTTGCAAATGGCATCAATGTGCATTCTTACATCTGCAGCTTATCTTCATGGGATTACACTAATTTGACATGAATTAAAGTTTTGCTCTCTGGCCTTTTAGAACATTTTTTTTTAGCAAAGTAGTGAGTGACTGTATCCAGAATTGTACTTTGAGGGAGTACCCCCATGGATCACCTGTGTGTTTTGAGATTTCATAGCACTTTTGCTTAAATCTTTCAGATTAGTTGTGTTATTTGAATATGAATTCAAATATTCAGAACAAACTAAACACTAATGAGGCACCATGGATGAATAAAAACATAAAGGAAAAATTGAGGGAGAGGAAAAAGGCATTAAGTACAGCAGGGGAGAGCATGACAGGGGAGACTGTAAAGATATTAGGAAGAAGTCGAAAAAATAATTAAGGAGGCAAAGAGGAACAATGAAATTAAATTATCAAGGAGCATAAAACGAAATAGTAAAATGCTTTATACATAAATATAAAAAGAAAGAAAGTCGAAATGGGAATAGAACCATGAAGGGATGGACAGGATTTAATCACAAACAGCAACAGCGAAATGGCAGAAACACTAAATAATTACAGGGTCCTTTGTTTCAAGAAGTAACAGGGAGACAGAGCTGGTGGGCATGAAATCAGAAGGTGAGATTAGCAATTGTATCACATTTAAAATAAAACGAGAAAAAATATTAAATAAACGAATCCAACTCAAAGAAGATGAAACCCCCCCTCGTCTGAACAGATTACCTCCATGTACTTTAAAATAATCTAGGGAAGAGATAGCAGAGGCACTATTAAACAGATTTAATAATAAGTCAGAAAATATTTGGTACCAGAGGATTGGTGGGTAGCTAACGTAATACCTATATTTAAGAAGGTAAATGTCTGCCTGGAGAACTCTTGACCAGACAGCTTAACATTAGTGGTCGGGAAATGGAATTCCTACCAAAAGAGAAAATAGGAAAATATCTAGGAGCCAAAATACAGCAATGAATAGTCAACATAGATTTCAGAAGAGAAAGTTTTGCTGGATCAACCTCATTGAATTCTTTGAAGAGGTAAAAGAGAGAATGTAGCAAAAGGTACCTTACCTAGATTTCCTAAAGGCCTTCGATCAGGTGCTACATAACAGATTAATGTACAAGGTGAGAGAACGTGTGGAGTCAGGGGACAATTGGCAGAATGAATTGCTAGCTGGCTTCAAGGCAGAAAACAGAGATTTAGGGTAAAGGGTGTCTATCCAGAGTGCCAGAAGGGGGAAAGTGAGGGCCCACAAAGATCAGTATCCGGACACTGTTGTTCATTAATTATATTAATGATTTAGACTTTGGAATCACAGCACAATTTCTAAATTTGCGGATGACACCAAATTAGGGGAACAGTCAATACCAGGAAGGATTGCATCAAATTACAAGGAATCATTAATAAACTTGCAGAATGGGCATAAAATTGGCAAATTAGTTTCAAGGTAAGTCTGAAGTATTATATTTTGACAAGAAAAATAAGGAGGCGACATATTACTTTGAAAATAAAAATGTAAGTGGAGTGGGGAACCAAGAGATCTTAGCGTACAAATGCACACATCATTAAAAGTGGAGACAGAGGTTAATAAAGCCATTAAAAAAAAAAGCAAACCAAGCACTTGGGTTTATTTCTATAGGGATAGAATTGAAAAATAGGAAAATGATGCTAAACTTGTATCAAACCATGTTTCAAACACATATGGAGAACTGTGTACAATTCTGGTCACTATTATTAAAGGGACATAGAGGGTCTGGAGATGGTGCAAAAGATATTTACAAAGATGATACCAGAAATGCAATGTTATCAACCTATCAGGAAAAGACGAATAAGTTGAGTTTCACTTTGCTTGAAAAGACAAGGCTGGAAAGTGACCTGATAGAAGCATTTAAAATTATGGAAGGTTTTAAGAGAGCAGACACAGAGGCAGTGTCTGTGCTTATGCGGAAGAGCAAGTCAAGGGATCATCAATATAAAATAGTCATCAAGAAATCAAGTAGGGGATTCAGAAGGAATTTCTTTCCCCAGAGAATGGTGAGAATGCGGAAGTCGCAAACACAGCGAGTAGTTGAGGCAAATAATATAGATACATCTAACGGGAGGCTGGATAAGCATGGGAGGGAGAAGGGAATGGAGAACTATGTTGATAGAGTTAGAAAAGGAAATAGAAGAGATCACTCTAGTGGATAGCTTGGGCCGAATGGCCTGTTTTTGTGCTGTACACTCCATGTAATTCTAGCCAACTGGCCACCAACTGCAGTGCTATCAATTTGAAGGCTGAGCGGAGAAACTGCTGAAAGACCCTGTCTGGTAATGGTGTGGTTATCATTCGGATTTGCTCCCAAGATGTTTTTTTCTCGATCCTCACCAAAGGTAGCTTCCCAAGTTGAGCATCACATTTCAAGATATTTGACTATTTTACCTTGGAGGGATTTCGGATTCATTCAGATTCAGATGTTGTAGTTAAATTAAATTCAAACTCACAAGGGATTAAATCCAAATGTACGCTGATTCTAGGACTGCAGATTACAGCCTGTCAGATCAGTTGGTGGTATTAGGGTGAGGGAGGGAGGGAGATAATTTTCAGCTTCACTACCTGGGCAATAATCTGGCTAACCAGATCTCTCCTCATTTTAGCTCCCACCTGATTTTCATAAATGAAACTAGAATAGAAGGAGTTCTTTAACAGAACTTTACCAGATTACCACTCATGCGATGAAGGTGAAAGTCATCCATATCATTTTCCCACATGCCACCTCAACTTGAGGCAATGAAAGAAAGGAAGGTTTGCATTTATCTAGGGCCTTTCACAACCTCTGAGATGCCCAGAGTGTTTTACAGCCAATGAAATACTTTTGAAGTGTAGTCACTGCTGTAATGTAGGGTAACGCATCAGTCAATTGGCGCTCAGCAAGTTCCCACAAACAGCATTGCATTAAATGACCAGATGATCTTTTTTAGAGATTGGTTGAAAGATAAACGTTGGCTAGGACACCAGGAGAACTTCCCTTCTCTTCTTCAGTTGATGCTGTGGGATAATTTACATTCCCCTGAGAGGCCAAAGCAGCATTTGTTTTAATGTCTCGCCTGAGAACACTTCCAGAGTGAGAAAGAAAACATCCTTATAGTTAGAGCTGACTAGTTTCTGAGATTTGCTAGTCCATAAAGTGAATTTCTCCCATTAATAGGGTTAGTGGAATAGCCTTGGTGACACGGGAACAGAGTCAATGCTGGTGTTGCTCTTCACAGTGTTCAGCTGATAGAAGTTATTACTTATCCAATACTTAATGTTAGACAGGTAGCACAGAAGTGATTGAGAAAAGTGGTAGAGATAGAACTTGGTGCCATCTACGTTCATACAGAAATAGACTCCGTGCTTGTGAATGATGTGAGTAGTGTTTATCATTGCCAGGATATTGAGCTCCCAGATTTGACAAGCTTTTCTGTGGAATTGGACATAATGAAGTTGCAGAGCTACTCAGGAAATATTGAGGGAAAGAGGAAGAATCAACATCATATAATAATATGGAAGGTTGGGTTAGAATTGCTCAGTAGCTCTCTGTCCACAGTGTGTGCATGCAGTAGTTCACTGGAACAGTGTCCTTTGTCTCAAATACTCTCCTGCCAAGTACCCCTCACTACGTCAGTATTTGAACTGGGGTCCTACACTTAGCTCTTGTGCTGATGTTACTCAATCTCCAGGAGATTGGGAGACAAGGAAGAGCAGCTGTGTGTGATGGGCACCTTAGAGTGTCTTCCCATCCTCCTGCACAGTGCCTGGCATCCAGATGGGATCTCCCTAATATCAAGACAGAGATTGGAAACTGTCTTCGGAATAATTCCATACCAATCAATGGAACATGCATTGATGCTCCAACATACCACACTGCAGACTATATTAATATTTGGAGTGACTTCCACTTTAAATGAACAAGCACTATCACTGGGTTCTCATTAAGTGGTCTGCATTATCATATTAAAACACGTTATGACCGGGAAGGCTTCAGTATCGAGTTTATTTGCAGTGGCTGCAGCTTTTGATAGGGAAGTCAGTACATCTATGCCACAGGAGAGTATCATCCTGTCCAACTATACAGATGAGTAAATCAGAACTTGCTCTTTGCCAGTTTTCTTTAAAATTGAATTCAGAGCATTTTGGCACTGCAATATTCACTGAATAACTTTCCAGTGCAATTGTGACCTAAGACTGTCATTCAGCAATGATAGATTCATGATTTATGTGCTTGTGTTATTTTATTAGATTGCTCTTTGCCACAGTCTTTTTCAGATTGGTAGCGCATCCATGTTAAAATTGATGGTATGGAATACTATTCCCCTTCACATTTTACAGAGTGCAGCCAGCATAAACCCACAATGTAGCCACTTGATTCCTATCACTGAGCTGTCATATAGTTTAACCTTTTGTGGACTCTCTGATTATTGAGAAAAAAGCTCGAGGATGATGATACATTCTCATTGCTGTTTCCCCACCAAAAAAAAAGTAATCACTCTAAATGTTTGTGCAGTTGAATGGCTTCACTTTTTGCAGCAGGGCTGTCTGTACTGAATGCAATGAACAGCAGCCGATGGGTTTCCGTTTACTGCTGAGATAAGTAGACGTGATCCATATCAAAAAATAAATGGTGTAGGCATCTTCAGCGACTTTTATAGTAGATTAAATCCCAATAACCTCATACAGAAGATAAGAAATTGGCACAAATAATTTACGATTCTGCCCGCCAAAGCGATCCTTTTTGGTCAAGAGGAGGAACATCTTTGGGCAAGTCCCCAAGTTTGTTCCAATTGTTATGATCTCGAGGGAGCCCATTGACTTTAAAAAAGAAACTGGAACTCCCTGAGATAACGGAAAGAATTACACCACCAAGTTTCACATTTAAAACAAAAACATTTACTCTACAAGAATTAAATAAAGCAAGTACTATTAACCTAACACTGCATTTCATAAACACTTATTCTTTAAGCCTGAAAATCTCAACAGGACGCTCTTTGTTCTACTGTTACTTCCACATATGAGCTCCCCTGTACTTTACAGTGTTTGAGGATTCCTTCACTTCTCCTGGGTGTGGCACTGCGCTCAGGAATCCACTCTGATTCTCAGTGTTCCCACTTTTCTCCAAGGTATGAGATTTCCCAGGTCCTTCCACTAGTATCTGGCTAGGCAACCCTCCAACTCTCTTTAAGCACCTCACGAATATGGACATCCCAGCTCGAGCATGGGCCTCACTGATTTCTTGCTCGGTGACTCCAAAATTGAAAAACACCCCTTTTTTCTGATAGCTCGTTTCTCCTGGTTTCAGTAGCTTCTGAGCACCCACTGCTGGCAGCTTTCTCTACCTGTGTCCAAGCTCTTCCAGTTTCAGATGTAAACTGCCTGTCTTCTATGAGAAATCGCACAGATAAACTCAAAACAAAAGGATATCTCTCCGCAAACTATTCCCACGACAACATGGCAAACCTACGATGTCCCAGATAGAGAGCCAAACTAATTCTCTCCCATTCCCAGACCTGTCCTTTGATCTGAAAAGTATATAGATGCTTTAAGCCCTTCCCTTGTTTGCCAGATCTGGGGAATGACATGAATAATTTAAACACCTTATGCAGATATCTCATCTCCACCAAGGCACTCAGAAAGGGGTCATCCATTGTTTAATGCTTTCCCACTTGTAACTCTGATCTTACTAAATAAACACAGACCACCCTTTGAATTGCAATCCCCTTAGATCTGTTTACCAACCTCTCAAACACAGCTTTTGTTTCCCCCCATTTACCTCACATTTAAAAATTCAATTCTCAAAATAAAAGTTATACCCCTATAACATATGAATCAAGGGATTAAACATCCTTGCAACACAATTACTATTTTACTTGGATATTTTTGGTGCTTTTATTCAGTCAGAAACTTCATTATCCAGAGTGCACAATGCAGTGTTCAACACCCATCGCTGAGTCCGCTGAGCGTGCACAAGAGCCGGCAGAGCACACATGTCAGAAAGTACGTGGGATGTACCTGTATTACACCGCAAGCAGGAGGCACAGAGAGACCAGGCCAATGTTTTCAAACGTGACAGTTTGAAAACTGCCTGTCATTTCAAAGTTAAAAAGCACAGACACAGACAAATTGAATGCAGCCAATTCAGAACTCTTTCAATGGTTACACGGAAAATTCCTCCAGCGCTGAAATTCCAGCAGTAAGCAAGGTCAGCCAGTGGTTTTGAAATTCTGCAGACCGGGTGAAAGTATCGCAGGTTGGATCTGGCCAGCAGTCCGTTCGTTTTGACAGCCCTGATTTAGATGTAGCTAATTTACACAGAATGCGCCCAGGGAGACACTGTTACTCTAGTGTGGAAAAAGTTAAGGGAAATTGATGGCATCAGTTTCTGAGCTGGACTGCAAAGCCTGTTTTTTTTTATTATCCTTTGCTTTCCAATGCTCTGTTCTGGGTCTCTGCTTGATAAAGTTTGTCCCTAAATCATCATCACAGCCTTTAAACTTTTTAAGATTTTTCAAACCAAGTGCTAATACTTAAAATTTAAATGTCCACGACACTTCGTTCTGACTTCTAAACCTTATACCGTAGGCCTAAGTGCACTCTTACATAAATCTTCATATCAGGGTTGCACAAGCTCCATCCGATCATGCAGCTTTGACTTTCATCGGTTTTCAGCACTCAATGTTCTCACAAATAGGAATTCAGGAATATCTTCTTCAATCCTTAAGGTCGTGCACCACAAACATTCATGCAAATGACGCTTGCTGTCTCCATATTTTCAAACAAATCTTCTGTTAACAGCCTGTAAATTGTTTAGTTTCTTTAATCTCTGCTCAGATGAGCTGCAGAACAATTTTATACCTTTAAATCATGCCCAGGTGATAGATAACATGAGAGCAGCCCCAAATCTGTTTCCATCATGATTTCAAAACTGGCTTTCGTTTTACTGAGACTGCAATAAATGTGTTGAATATTCAGCAGGAAGTGAGTAAAATGGCATAAATTTAGCTCCGATTCAGGCGGTGTCCATAAACTACTCCAATGTTGCTCTCACAGTTTATGATGTCATCTGAACCCCTCAATTTACAGCCTTATTACTCAGTCCAGCCATCCATAATTCTATATCCTGGAGTGCCTTGTAATGAGGGCAAGTCAATGAATCCAAATTTCCTCCCATATATTGTCTGTCATTGTACTTCCATATAGTTCTAGTTTTTTCTTTTTTTTTGAATTATGGTCTTTTATAAGGTTACAAAACTGTTGGAAAGGCACCAATTTGCCTCTCTCCTGGTTTAGTGCTCATGCTAACTTTCCTGACTTCTACTAGAGTGCCTATTTCTCTCAAAGGTAACCATCCAAATGAATTAAATCCAACTTCGTCAGCTTCTTCTGCCTGTTACGTTAGAGATTTGGACGATATTATTTAGTGCAAAGCTTTGGAAATGCAGAGCTCAGTGCTGTGGTCTCTTTTGCTATGGGTTTGAATACAATGCTGTGGGTTTGAATACAATGCTGTGGGTTTGAATACAATGCTGTGGGTTTGAATACAATGCTGTTTTGAATTTTCTTATTCTGTCCAATATTGAAGGATGCACCATGGAAGTTTTCTTCAGCTGGTCAACATCACTTTCAACAATGTGAAGGCAGGTTGGGGTGTGAGAAACATTGCTCCAGTCTATTCCACACCACTTCCTCTAATACAAACTGCTAATAATTCTACAAGGATCATGCAGTGGGTGTGTCATTTTTGGCAGGTTTATTAGTGCTTCCATCTGCAGTGCCCTGCTACAAGGGCCGGCGAGCCTAAGTGGACCATATGCATGACTTGCAAATTGCACAGAGAACAACCTAGCGTGATTTTGCAAGAGCAGTTTATTTTAGTGATGCCCTCAGTGAGAACTGGTTGGTGTGTGAGGGGTAGACTTTGTGTGTGGGCAGGATATCTTTTAATTAAGGAGATCTAACAGACTGCCACAGTTAGCAAATAAAGGAGTTATTTTTAAAATTCATTCATGGGATGTGGACATCACTGGCTGGGCCATCATTTATTGCCCTGAGGTGGTGGTGAGCTGCCTTCTTGAACCGCTGCAGTCCATGTGGTGTAGGTACACCCACAGTGCTGTTAGGGAGGGAGTTCCAGGATTTTGACCCAGTGACAGTGAAGGAATGGTGATATATTTCCAAGTCAGGATAGTGAATGGCTTGGAGTGGAACTTCCAGGTGGTGGTGTTCCCATCTTTCTGCTGCCCTTGTCCTTCTAGATGGTAGTGGTCATGGGTTTGGAAGGTACTGTCTAAGGAGACTTGATCAGTTCCTGCAGTGCATCTTGTCATTGGTACACACACTGCTGCTACTGTGCATCAGTGGTGGAGGGAGTGAATGTTTGTGGATGGGATGCCAATCAAGCGGGGCTGCTTTATCTTGGATGGTGTCAAGCTTCTTGAGTGTTGTTAGAGTTGCACTCATCCAGGCAAGTTGGGAGTATTCCATCACACTCCTGATTTGTGCCTTGTAGATGGTGGACAGACTTTGGGGAGTCAGGATTTGAGTTACTCGCTGCAGGATTCTTAGCCTCTGACTTGCTCTTGTGGCCGCAGTATTTATATGGCTAGTCCAGTTCAGCTTCTGGTCAATGGTAACCCCCAGGATGTTGATAGTGGGGGATTCAGCAAAGGTAATGCCATTGAATGTCATGGGACGATGTCTAGATTCTCTCTTGTTGTAGACAGTCATTGCCTGGCACTTGTAAGGTGTGAATGATACTTGCCACTTACCACTTATCAGCCCAAGCCTGGATACTGTCAAGGTCTTGTTGCATTTGGACATGGACTGCTTCAGTATCTAAGAATGGTGCTGAACATCGTGCAATCATCAGCGAACATCCCCACTTCTGACCTTATGATGGAAGGAAGGTCATTGATGAGGCAGCTGAAGATGGTTGGACCCAGGACACTACCCTGAGGAACTCCTGCACTGATGTCCTGGAACTGAGATGATTGACCTCCAACAAGCACACTATCTTTCTTTGTGCTTGGTATGATCCCAACCAGCGGAGAGTTTTCCCCTGATTCCCATTAACTCCAGTTTTGCTAGGGCTCCTTGATGTCACACTCGGTCAAATGCTGCCTTGATGTCAAGGGCAGTCACTCCCACCTCACCTCTACAGATCAGCTCTTTTGTCCAAGTTTGAACCAAAGCTGTAATGAGGTCAGGAGTTGAGTTTCTTTTGCAATTAAAAGTATGGCAATAGGGCTACTTCTGAGCAATGCAGTGAGCTCAAAATTCTTATTTATGAATTAAACTCTGTAATATGTGTGAAAAGCTGTTTTCCCCCTGCTACTTATGTTTCACAGTTACTTTTTTATGAATTTTTTGCTTCACTGTCACAATATAGACTGGACATTATAGCTCGATAAGCGCAGTATAAAACAACAACTTGCCTGACATACCTGACTTTCTCCCTTTCTCTTTGTGACTGTCCCCCTTCTCACACACTTAGAATTTAGTCCCAGCACTTAGGCCCCCAGGTGAAATTTTCAACTCAAATCCCAGGCTCTAGGTAGAACATTAGACTCATCTGTGGAGGCATTTGTACCAATATAAACCAACTTCACGATCGAGAATGTGTGTTTATTTTTATGTGCCTAATGTAAGTGTTTCAGCCCACTCACTGACCTTGTGAAATAGAGGATAATGTCAACAAAATTTGGCGGGGTTGGGGGGGGTAATGGGTCGTTGTGGTACTTGCTTATTCATGAGTTGCCATTTAACTGAGAGATTGCACTGCATAGTTTTCTGTTCGTTCATCACTGTTACTTCTTTGTGAAACTTTGATGTACTCTCGTTTAGTCAGTCACATAATTGATTGGTAACAACAAGGTCAATGGTTATCAAAGCCAACCATGCGTTTGCTTTTGCTGAACAGATGTCAGAGGTGTGACATCTTTCAAAGGTGTGATGCACAAAAGATGCAAGGTCTTTCATTGTGCAGCTAGGGTGCAAGGTTAACTGAGAGTCTAACCAGGTGTGTTGGGGAGGGGCTCGGGGGGCATGGTCTGATAATGTTTACAGATGCTGAGGTATGACCGTTCACTCACATGACGAGCAGGCAGTGAATTAGAATGTTGTTTAAAAATGATTTTGCTGCAATGTATGGACCAATTTTCCGCTGGAATTACAGCATTGGCGTTAACCCTGCAATTCTAGTGGTATGATTTGCAGACCACTGTAAGCTACTGGGTTATTCAATTTTTGAAGATAAATACTAGTCCATGCAAGAAATTATAACCTAATTGTCATAAAGAGCCAGAGAGAGTTTAATTCCCAATTCCCTTTTGACACTTACTTCTGTGTGCCAATAAAATGACGAATACCTTGAAATCCATAACATTCATAACCACAGCATTTAATTATTTATGGAGTCAGACAAACCTTTTCTGTTTATTAATGCTAAATAATTTATGGCCGGGGATGGCATTTTACATGTGTAATGGATTAAATTATAATGAAAATATGGATTTTAGTGTGTTTTATATAAAATATTAAGATCACATTTTGTCTTTGCAGTACACAAGAGAAGGAAAAGTTTTGATTGTTAAAGCTTGAGTGAGTTCTTTAATTTACACTGAGAAGAGAAGTCCACTGATGAAGGTGTCCACTTCATAACTATGATGAGTTGAACCATGATTTAAAGATTTATTCCAGCTGTATTGAAATGCCATGAAATTTTAGACATCTTAAAATATTTTGACATTCTTGAAATAGTTTTGAGACATATTCAGTGCAGTGGAAGTTACCCATTAAGTGCTTTGGAATGCATTGCCAAATGATACTTTACGTGTTAATCTTAAGCTGTGACCATGCTATTTTTTTCCAAATAACTGAAGAAAGTTTTACCTCAGTAAAAAAGCAGATTCGTAGTAATTATTTGCCAAACTTACATGACATTCATCCTCTACACTGCAATATATATGATGGAGTATTCTGGAGGCATAACTGCGTTCTAAAATAATTAAGACTGGAAATGACCCTATTCTTCATGTGATAACCACCCCACCCTTTGTTGTTCGGCTGCATTTACTGCCAACGTTGTGCATGTGCAGCTGTACTGTGTTACTCTGTGACATCGTTGCAAGAGACAGTCTCTAACTTCATTGATTGGCCCCAACGGTCAAAGTCTCCACTCATTAGTGCAACACAATCACAACAAAGTAACTGGGACACACAATGGCAGTAGGGCAATAAAATCAGGGTCTGCTAGGTCAGAATCAGCTCTGCAAAACTAAGGTTGCAGACTGGAAAAACTCAGCAGGTCTGGCAGCAGAGGACTCGAAACGTCAACTGTGCTCTCCTCTGCCAATGCTGCCAGACCTGCTGAGTTGTTCCAGGTATTTCTGTTTCTGTTTTTGTTTTGGATTTCCAGCATCCGCAGTTTTTTGCTTTTATTATTAAGGTTTCAGACTGTTAGGTGTCGCATAAACACAGGCAATGAATGGGAAGGGACATGTGAATAACCCCCTGGCGCAGCATCTTTAAGCGAATAATTCCCGGTCACTGCTTCTCTGAGGGACCCGCTGTTAACAACCTGCGCAACGGTCATTGGCTTACAGTGGTTAGATAAATCAAATGCATACACTCTTCAAGTAACGAGATCTTGAAGGGTCATAATAGCATTGCGGTGTTAAATTTCTACCTAAAGTTTTCTGGCAGGCTGGGGTGAAATCACATCATTGGTTTTCTGTGCAAGCGGCGGGGACCAGTGCAGATGTGCAGACTGGAATCGGTGGCCATATCTGTGGCCATCTTGCATTGTCAGGAGACAGGGTGGCGTTGTATATAGCCCTTACATTTACATTGCAAATTGTTCGCTTTAGTCGCAGCATGGATTGCTGTCATGTTGCAAACAAGATTTACTGACTATAGCTGTTACTTCAACAATTGTTGGATGCTAGTAGAAGTTGACTACACTGTTCATACTTCTAGCTTCATCAGATCCGTCAATACAATTAGAATATTTTCCTAAGAGGGGGCGTCCACTTACAAAGAGGCACACAATAATGATAGGATGAGGCTCGTTGGGCTGAATGGCCTCCTTTTGTGCCACAATCACCCAATGGGGAGAATTTTCTCTCCGTCGGGCAGGCTGGGTGGGAGCGAGCGTGGGCGGGCATGTAACCAACCGCCGCCCACGATTGGCTGTGCGCCGCCATTTTACGTGGGCGGGCCAATTAAGGCCCGCCCAGTTTGGTGCACACCCGGAAGCGCTGGGCGCTCCCTGTGCGGGCTGGGGGAGGAGGGAGGGAGGGTCAGGGCCCACCATTCTTGCGTGCACGCGGGCAAAAGAGCGCAGAAACCTCCCTGAGGCGCGGAAACGGAAATGGGAATAAGGAAAAAAAAATTATTCAGACATGTCAATTGCTATTAAAGAGGCCTTAACAGGCCTTTGACCGTTCGGTGGGTGCACAGCTGATTCCAGTGCGCGCCTGTCGAACTGAAGATCGGAACGAGGCGCAGAGACCTCCGAACGCACGCCCCATGTCCCAATGCGCCATTTTACACATCAGCAAGCGGGTCCTGTCCCCCCCACCACACAAGCCGACCAGAAGATTCAGGCCTATGTTCCAGAGGAGCCATGGGCCCCGCCAATGCTTTTAAGGGTATCAAAAGCCCCAATTCGACAAAAAAAATCCTTTCTCTGTTGAACGCAAGGTTCAACTTTCTGTTTTGCTCATTTGTCTTACGGTTGAAACAAGCTTAAGTTGGACTTCTTGGGCCGGTACAACAGAAAAACTTCAAGCGTGCCGAGAATCGGTGAGGCAATTTACTCAGGGAGCGGTCCCCAGGTACTGGGGGAATTTTAACTTGCAAGGGAGTCGGGGTGTGGGGGGGGTTCGGAATTAAAGAAGCAAAAACTGCCAGCATATCCCGGCCGGAACCTGTCCAATTCCACATTTCACTGGCACACATTTATAAGAACACAGGAAGTCCCCCCACCCAACCTCCACCCCCGCCCCCACCAACCTCCCCGCTCCCCGTGGAACCAACCGATTGGCCATTTAGATATGCAAAAAGCCGACTGCCTGAAGATTTTTAACCCTACATTCTGCCTTTAAATGGTAGCGCATGTGTTTCTTGCATTGTCTGAAGTTCACTGTCAACAAGGCGAGGGAACAATAGCGATTGACGGGCCTGTGAAATTGACAGATTGGATGTCCTCTACGGAACAATGGCAGCTGCTTGTTTACCTGAATGAAAGGCTTTTGATCAGCAGATTGATCCTGAGAGCGTGCTTTCACTGCTTTGGAGGTGATTTCCAATACTTTGGAGATCATTTCCACTACCTTAGATCTTTATGACTTTGATTTGCATTTCCTGGACGCCAGCCTTCACAGCAGCATGGGAACAACTTTTGCAGCTCTACGTTAGATCTCTGATGAGGAACAAGAGGAATAGCACCAACAGCAGCAGAGGCAACACCAGCAGGAGCAGAAGTTGCCTTCTCAGAGTGGCCTGCCATTCCACAGAGCAGGGGGGATGAACACAGATCTACAGCTCACAGGAGGTAATGGCCCCAATACATGGTGTACTGACAGAGGATCAATTTTCTGACTTTGATTGAGCAACAGTGCCTCAGGAAACTCAAACATCCTTGTCAGGTCATTGCTGACATCAGCAACCTCCTGGAACATGACCTCCTGCTCATTGGACCAGGTGGGTCCACATGCCAGTATTAGTAAAGGCCACCACAGCCATGAATTTCTTCACCTCTGGCTCCTTCCAGGGATCTGCTGGGGGCACCTGCAGGATTGTACAGTCTGCTGATTGCAAGTGCATTTTTCAGGTGACCGACACAATTTTTACCAAGGCTGTCACTTTGTCCACTTTGCCACTGATGAGACAAGTCAGAATGAGAAAGCTGCAGTGGCCGGATTCCCCGCAAGTCTACAGAGTCATAGATTGTACCCCATGGTGCAGCCTTAAATCAACAAAAGGCAGTGCTTTAATCATGGGTGACTTTAATCTTCATGTGGATTGGGAAAATCAAATTGGTAGAAGGGAGCACAAGCAAGAATTCATAGAGTGTATTTGGGACAGTTTCCTAGAACAATATGTTGTAAATCCAACCAGGGATCAGGCAATTTTGGATCTGGTCATGTGTAATGAGGCAGATTTAATAAATGATCTCAGAGTAAAAGATCCCCTAGGAAACAGTGACCATAACATGGTAGAATTTAGCATTCAGTTTGAGGGTGAGAAACTTGGGTCAGAAACAACTGTGCTAAACTTAAATAAGGGTAATTACACTGGAATGAGGGCAGAGTTGACTGGGAGTGGACTGGGAAAGGAGTTTAACAGAAAAGACGGTTGATGAACAATGGCAGACATTTAAGAAAATAGTTCATGACTCTCAACAAAGATACATCCCAGTGAGGAAGAAGGATTCAAGGAAGGGGATAAACCAAACATGGTTAACCAAGGAAGTTAAGGAGAGTATCAGATTGAAAGAAAAAACATACAATGTGGCAAAGATTAGTGGTAAACCAGAGGATTGGGAAAGTTTTAAAAACCAACAGAAGATGACCAAAAAAAGAGGGAGAAAATAAACTTTGAAGGTAAATTAGCAAGTAAAATAAAAATGGGCAGTAAGAGCTTCTTTAAATATATAAAAAGTAAGAGAGAGGCCAAAGTCAATATAGACCCCTTAGAGAATGAGGCTGGGGAAAGAATAATGGGGAACCAGGGAATGACAGAGGAGTTGGATGGCTTCAGTCTTCATGATAGAAGATACTAATAACATTTCAAAAATACTAAATAATCATGGGGAAAAAGGGGGGAGGAAATAAATATAATAACGATCACTAGAGAAAAAGTACTAGGGAAACTAATGGGGCTAAAGGCTGATAAGTCCCCTGGATCTGGTCATGTGTAATGAGGCAGATTTAATAAATGATCTCAGAGTAAAAGATCCCCTAGGAAACAGTGACCATAACATGGTAGAATTTAGCATTCAGTTTGAGAGTGAGAAACTTGGATCAGAAACAACTGTGCTAAACTTAAATAATGGTAGTTACACTGGAATGAGGGCAGAGTTGGCTGGAGTGGACTGGGATGGGTTGCATCCTAAGATATTAAAGGAAGTAGCTACAGAGATAGTGGATGCACTAGTGGTAATCTTCCAAGAATCATTAGATTCTGGATAAGTCCCAGAGGATTGGAGAACGGCCAATGTAACATGCTTATTCAAAAAGGGAGGGAGACAAAAAACAGGTAACTATAGGCCAGTTAGCTTAACATCTGTCATTGGGAAAATGTTGGAGTTTATTATAAAGGATGTAAAAGCAGAGCATTTAGAAATACATAATCTAATCAAGCAGAGTCAGCATGGCTTCATGAAGGGGAAATCATGCCTAACAAATTTATTAGAACTCTTTGAGGAGGTAACAAGCAGGATAGATAAAGGGGACCAGAAGATGTAATTTATTTGGATTTCCAAATGGCGTTTGATAAGGTGACGCACATAAGGCTATTTAATAAGATAAGAGCCCATGGTGTTGGGGGTAGCATATTAGTATGGATAGAGGATTAGCTAACTAATAGAAGAAAGAGATATGGGATAAGGGGTGCATTTTTGGTATGGTAACCTGTTGCTATTGAAATGCCACAGGGATCAGTGCTGGGGCCTCAATTATTTACAATAGATATTAATGACTTAGATGAGGGAAGTGAATGTACTATCACCAAGTTTGTGGATGACACAAAAATAGGTGGGAAGGCAAGTGGTGAGGTTGAGATAAGGAGTTTACAGAGGGATATAGACAGGTTAAGTAAGTGGGCAAAAACTTGGCAGATGGAATATAATGTGGGAAAATGTGAGGTTGTGCACTTTGGCAAGAAGAATAGAGGAGCTGACTATTATTTAAATGGAGAAAGACTGCAGAAAGCTGCAGCACAGAGAGATTTGGGAGTCCTCGTGCATGAATCCCAGAAAACTAACATACAAGATCAACAGGCAATAGGGAAGGCAAATGGAATGTTGGCCTTTATTTCAAAGGGAATGGAATATAAAAATAGGGAAGTCTTGCTAAAACTATACAAGGCACTAGTTAGACCTAGAATACTGTGAACAATTTTGGTTCCCTTATCTAAGGAAAGATATACTGGCATTGAAGGCAGTCCAGAGGAAGTTCACTAGGTTGATCCTGGGTATGGAAAGATTTTCTTATGAGGAGAGGTTGAGTAGGTTGGGCCTGTACTCACTGGAATTTAAAAGAATGAGAGGTGACCTTCTTGAAACATGTAAGATTCTGAGGGGGCTTGGCAGGGTAGATGCTGAGAGGTTGTTTCCCCTTGTGGGAGAGTCTAGGACCAGAGGACATAATCTCAGAGTAAGGGGTCGCCCATTTAAAACAGAGATGATGAGGAATTTCTTCTCTCAGAGGGTAGTGAATCTGTGGAATTCTTTACCACAGAGGGCGGTAGAGGCTGGATTGTTAAGTATATTCAGGGCTGTGATTGGCAGATTTTTAACCAGTAAGGGAATCAAGGGTTATGGGGAAAAGGCAGGAAAGTGGAGTTGAGGATTATCAGATCAGCCATGATCTCATTGAATGCTGGAGCAGACTCGATGGGCTGAATGGCCTACTTCTGCTCCTAAGTTTTATGGTCTTCCAGTAGCCTTGATCAGTCACAGGGGATTCCACTCCATTAAAGTGCAGCTGGGATGTAACGACCAGAAGATTATCATACATGTCCGTGCAAGAACCATACAAGTTTTTGTATATGCAGAAAGCTGCCATGATATCCTCACATTGTACTGGTAAAGTATCCCAAAGGTCTCCCGAACTTCAAGCAGAGTCAGGGAAAGGTGCATCTGAAGCTACCTGAGCGCTACAGCCATCTGTCAGGATACTGAAGTTGTGATTCAGGCGCCTGGACAGACCTTGGGGTGCCCTTCAGGATGCAGCAGCAAGGGTATCTTGCATGAAAGCCGTGCCCAATGCCTTGCACAGCAGGGCACAGCAGAGAAGGCTGGAGCTGGAGAGGAAGATAATCACACGGCGTCACCGGAGAAGGAGGAAGAGGAGCAACGTGAGAAGCTGATGTGACGAGTGTCCCTGCTACCCTTCACCTTGCTGCCAGAGACCCCAGTGATGGATTCATACAAAATGTAGCTAACCTGAGGCTGTGCAATCATGTGGAACACCCAACACTGAATCCGCTGGGTCCTCCCCAACACAAAGCAGTCCCGCAGGCAATAATCCATCCCTTTCACTGACACCCATTGTTCATCTGCTCTTGTCACACCAGTTCCCTCAAGGCTGAAGATCACTTGGCAGACGAGCGGCGAGGACTGGACAACAGAGCTTTGAAATAAATGTTAATAAATGGTCCGTAAATACTGACAATAAAAGTGACTATTTAGCAAACTTTTAAACACTCAAGCGATTTCCCTTGCGGAACTACAAGTCTCTTGCTTTTCCTGTTACTCCGATGTGGTGCTACCCCTCTGGCTTCAGCAGGGCTGGGGGGCTGCCTCCTCGATCCCCTGCTCTGAGGGCTCAGACGCTTCGAGCTGACATCCTCTGGGTATCGGGGACCCCAAGGAGCCAACCAAAGACTGCTCCACCTACACCTGTGTAGGGGCAGACTCAGCTGTCAGGACAGCAGGTGGGCATCTCTGGGGTGGGTTGGGGGAGGGAGCGAAGGGGGAGGAGTGGGAGCCTTGCGCAGAGTTCCCAATCCCATCTCACCTCTCGTCACCTAAGCGCGATTTCCTGCCAGCCAAGGCTTTCTTACAACCTATTTAAACTGGCAGACTAAGGGTTGGATTTGGGTTGCCTGACTGGAGTCTCGCCCATTGGTCGGAGAACCACCGGGGGTTCCTCTGCAAGTTCCATGGTGGGAGCCCAACGGAATCAAGCGCCCTTCAGGCATTTAGGTGGCCACCGTCAGGCCCTCCCCAGGGTTCAGGACCCCATTGGCGGAAGCCCCGCCCGCTGAGAGCTGCCAGCCAATCAGAGGCCAGCAGCTCCTCCGAGATTGATGGCAGCTGTCAGCAAATGCGCCCACCACCAGAGGCTCAGGATTGCCAAAGGACCCCAGGCCCCAAAGGTGATAGAGGGCGGGTTGGGGATCGTGGGCTGGGGATCATGGGAGAGCCGGAAGGGTCGCAGGCAAGTCCACTGAGCCCCTATCTCCTGACGTCGGGTCCCTCGGTCCGGCAGCAGTGTGCGCGGTAATAAGGGAGACCCGTAGGGGAGGAAGCTGGCAAACTCGACAAGGTTTGCTGGGTGGTCTTTGGGAGGTGCAGGGTAGGAGTGCAGCCCCCATTTAATCCCTGAGCCACCACTGAGTGGCAGTGGGGCTCAGGGTTAACGGGTGTCAATTGGCTCATGAATGAGCCTGATCGACAACCCTCCACTGGTGGCTGGGGGACCCCACGTCAGTCCCTACAAACCTCCGACTCAATCGGGGGAGGTTTTACTGCTGCCGGGAGATTGATGCGGGACCTCTCCTGCAATGAAGTGGGCCCGGCCACACTTCCTGCCACGATGGACTTCATTAAGTCCAGCTCTAGGTGTGCAGGCCACTGGTGAGGGAACAGCATGTGCTTGCTTATCTGCCTTGTCTGACGCCTCCTGCGGGTGGACCCTCGTTCCACAGAGCTGGACAGCACAAAGGCCTGAGGCTTCAGAACTTCTTCATCCTCTCTGATTGGATGGCAGCTCTTGGCGGGTGGGACCTCCGCCCCTGAGGCCCAGAATCCTGGGGAAAGCCCCGAAGCTGGGCACTTGAGTGCCTGAAGGGCTCTCGAATCTGTCAGGCCTCCCCCACGGAGATGACAGATCACCAGCTCTCACTTCTGAAGTGCGGCTCACCATGCGGCGATCCAGCCACCTGCCTAGGAAGCTCCACTAAGGTGTGAGTCCCTGAGCTGGTAGAGGGTGATGGCGAGGTTGTGCGATTGGATTCCCTCAGAATGCCTCACTTCCTCTGAGGACCCTTCACCCTCCTCCTGCACCACCTCCAGCGCCACACTTGAAAGACCTGTGGGAGATAAAAAAGACGTGAATTCGAACGGACAAGGGGAAAGAGACATTGAGCAGGTCACCATATTCGGGCGGTTGCTGACTTGAAATTGACATGAGTGAGCGTTGTGTAGCTGTGTGATACCTAATTCAGTCATCAGGTTTCTGGGGGACCCCCATCCCTCCATCGATAATTGCACTGCTAATTTGCAGTGCATCCACTTCCAGTATGGTCAGGGTGGTAATGAGTGAAAGGCCACTCCTTGTACTCTTCCCCCTCCACCTCAATCAACCCTTCAGTATTCTGCTCTCTTTTCTCCTGCAGGGACGTGTGAGCCTGAGAAATGAAATATGTTGAGAGGGTGGAATGATAACATTTGTGGAGGCCGACTGTGAGGGATGGGTGTGTGATTGGCAGCGAGTTGAGAGCGAGTGTCTGTGGTGGTTGTGCAGTTGGGGAAGCGAGGCAGTGACTCAAGAGAGAGGGGGAGGAGTGGAGCTGCAAGGTGTGTTGGCTGGAGGAGTGGCGTGCAGGAGAAGGCTGGAGATATCAGGGTGAGGGGCTGGCATTACAATGTGGCATGTTGCAAACCTTTCCTGTTCAGGTGAAGCCATTGAACCTGTCTAAGCACTGTGTCCATGAGCGAGGGACCACACTCCTGCTGTTTACCCCCCTCAGTGACTTACAGCCACAACTGCTTGGGTTCAGAAGCTGGTCTCTTCTTCCCATCTACAGGGGACACAATTCCTCTATGAGCCCTAATACCCTGCAGTGTGAACTCCAGGGATGCCTCCAAGAGCCGAGCCTGGAGGCTTGGTGGAGTGAGCAGCCTTCCCACATTGCAACTCCATCCAGATAGTTCCTGTCTCTCTCCTAACAACTGCATAACGTCCTTTGCTGACGTGGCCTGAATTCTTGCGGGGTGACAGTGGTGTAGCAGTGATATCACTTGCCTAGTGAGCCAGAGGCCCAGGTGAATTCTCAGGGGGGCACAGGTTCAAGTGGCAGCTGGTTGAATTTAAATTCAATAAATAAATATAGAATTGAAAAGCTAGTGACCATGGAACCATTGTCGCTTGTGTAAAAACCCACCTGGCTCACTAATGTCCTTGAGGGAGGGAAATCTGCCCTCCTTACCTGGTCTGGCCTACATGTGACTCCAGACCCACAGCGATGTGGTTGACTCTTAACTGCCCCTCTGAAATGACCCAGCAAGCCACTCAGTTCAAGGACAATTAAGGATGGGCAACAAATGCTGTCCTTACCAGTGACACCCACATCCCATGAAAATAGAGGAAAATCTTAACTTGAATAGTCAGGTGAGATGATTGTCATGCATAAAAACAAAAAAAAAACATCTTTTGATGATCTGCTTCTATCACTGCTTGTTTGTCCCTACAACCACACCCCCACTCCACCTCTCTCTCTCTCTCTCTCCCCACCCCCCCCCACCCCCAACACACCTTAAACCAGTTTATATTTCAACTCTTTCTTGGACTCACTCAAGTTCTGTCGAAGGGTCATGAGGACTTGAAACGTCAACTCTTTTCTCCTCCGCCGATGCTGCCAGACCTGCTGAGTTTTTCCAGGTAATTCTGTTTTTGTTTTTGATTGTCATGCATGTCCGCTGTGATTGGCTGGGAAACCCAGAATTGGGATCTTTATACCGTGGCTGAGTTTAAACAGTTCCACAATCAGGTTGCTGATTGTCTTGAGTCCAAATGTTAACTTGTTATAAGCTTTACAAAAAGGGGACATTCCCATCACTCATTGAAAATATATTTCTCTGTTCTATAAGGACACTGCCTTGAGACATCATTCCAATTCTGACTCAGTCTCTTAGTTTACAAGTGAACAACAATTGATGTTCCTTGACACCATATTTACATTTTGAAAGCTAGTTGATATTCAAGCTCTTGGCACTAGTTGTTCTACCTATTTCAGAAGCAGTGAACCTTCTGTTTGGCAGCAACTTTTTTTTATTCGTTCATGGGACGTGGGTGTCATTGCCTAGGCCAGCATTTATTACCCATCCCCAATTGCCCTTGTTCAGGAGGCATTCAAGAGTCAGCCACATTGCTGTGGGTCTGGAGTCACATGTAGGCCAGACCAGGTAAGGGCAGCAGATTTCCTTCCTCAAAGGACATTAGTGAACTGGACAGATTCATGGTCATAAAAATAACAACACAAACAAAAAACTGCGGATGCTGGAAATCCAAAACAGAAACAGAAACAGAAATACCTGGAAAAACTCAGCAGGTCTGGCAGCATCGGCGGAGAAGAGCAAAGTTGACATTTCGAGTCCTCATGACCCTTCAACAGAACAAAGTAAAAATAGGAAAAGGGTGAAAAATTTATTTAGTTCTGTTGAAGGGTCATGAGGGCCTGAAATGTCAACTTTGCCAATGCTGCCAGACCTGCTGAGTTTTTCCAGATTTATGGTCATTATTAGACTTTTAATTCCAGGTATTTATTGGATTCAAATTTCACCATCTGCTATGGTGGGCATTTGAACCCTGGTCCCTAAAACATTACCCCTAGGTTTACTAGTTCAGTGACAATACCACTATACCACTGCACCCCCCCCCCAACACCTTTATGTTTGGGGAGGCAGTTATATTCATCTTTAACATGGTAAAAACCCAAAAGCACTTAAGATAAGGGTTTGTTGAATAAAATTTGATACTGAACCACAAAAGGAGATGTCAGGACAGGTAACCAAGCTAGTTCAAAGCCATTGGGTTGTAGGAGTGCCTGAATGGAAGAGAGAGGTGGAGAAGCGGTGAGGTTTAGAGTAATTAAATAAATTTAAAAAAATAAGTAGTCAGAGCTGGAATTGATGGCATTGTTCATTTGAAAAAAAAAATCTTTCGCATTAGTTTAGGGAAGTAATTTGTAGAAAAATTGAATCTGAACCTTTATATTTTCCAAACAAATGGTGTCAATTGTTGTTCACTTGTAAAAAAGAGACTGAGTCAGAATTGGAATGATGTCTCAAGGCAGTGTCCTTATAGAACCTGATTGTAAGGTTGTTGGGTAACTTGCTCCATTTTTTTTAATTCATTGGATGTGGGCATCACTGGCTAGGCAAGAAATTATTGCACATCTTCAAGAGGGCGTTTAAGAGTCAACCACATTGCTGTGGGTCTGGAGTCACATGTAGGCCAGACCAGGTAAGGACAGCAGATTTCCTTCCCTAAAGGACATTAGTGAACCAGCTGGGTCTTTACAACAATCATTTCATGGTCGTCATTAGACTTTTATTTCCAGATTTTTATTGAACTCAGATTCCACCACCTACCAAGGCAGAATTCGAACCCAGGTCCCCAGGGTCTCTGGATTACTATAGATAAAAACAAAAATCTGCGGATGCTGGAAATCCAAAACAAAAACAGAATTACCTGGAAAAACTCAGCAGGTCTGGCAGCATCGGCGGAGAAGAAAAGAGTTGAGGACTCGAAACGTCAACTCTTTTCTTCGCCGATGCTGCCAGACCTGCTGAGTTTTTCCAGGTAATTCCGTTTTTGTTTGAGATCAGTTACTGTTTAATAAAGTTTAACACAACTTAGAATGGGATGAGTGCAACTGTAGTTAGCATGGTAATTCATGTTTACTGGAATCCAATAGTGGCATTTGAAGCAAATTCAGTTGACAATTCAGGTCCCAAGTATGTTCACAGGGAGCTGTGTAAGAAAAATGACCCCATATCGCTGCCCCTTGACTGTCGGGGTCCGACACTTGGCAAACACCAATATCAAAACATCTGACACTTAAATGACCCCAGTTATCAGTTTTCTAAAGGTTCCTTGCACCATGCCAAGGGTCAAGTTGCTAAGCAACAAACACTTCTCAGGATTTGACAGACCTTTGTTGCAAAGCAACACCACTTATGGCAAAAGCCACAAACCAGGGTTATTTAAGGGTCAAAGCCAGCTTCTAACAACCATGCACAATGGACTTGAGACTGATGAACACTTGTTCCCAATTCCTTGGAGCGATGCCATTCTTCTTAAGACAAGCGATGAGCCTGAGAGGCATTGCTGGCGTAACTGAGAACAGGGACCAGGGAAGTGATAGGAATATTCCCATTCAGTTTCGTTTAATAAGTCAATTTAGTTGTTAGATGGTCTGCATTTGTCTGCAGAAAGCAACGTTATTGTTCTGTGGTTGTACTGCTGCAGCAGTTTGACAGAAGCTCTGGAGTTCAATCTTATGAATAGTAATGAGGCCCAAGGGGTTAATCTAACGCTAATTAGGCGTTAGCTGCTTTTAACACAAAGTCTATTAATTTGGGTACAATACTATCATTGACTATGACATCATCAGTCTGTACATTACAGGATGTAATTATCTGAGAGTTAAATCATTTATCAAAACAAGGGATACATTTCAGTAACAAAACAAAACCCTGTACTGAAAAGCAGGTCGGAAATTATAGACGAATTTCATACAGGACTTCAAAAATGCCAACAATAAATTAAATCCTTTAGCAGTGCCATTATGGCTAGGATTAATTCAGCCCTAAAGTAGAACACCAGAGTTTTCAGTTGGGTTTTAGTTAATTTTGAGCGTAAGTATTTTGCAACCAGCTTGTATAAGAAATACTCAAACTATTGTCTTCCTTCTAATTTAACAAAGTCCTCAATTTTTTGACCCATAGATGCAGCCCACCAAACAGATTTCTAGTCGTGTATCTGTTTTTGTTATCCATTGCTGGACTTTGACATTTTAAATTTATGTGTCCAGGCAGCTTTCGAGTGCAAGTATCTACAGAACTTTATGCAAAATCTTGCGCGACAGATTCTTACCGAAATGCACTGACGGAGAGGAAGATTCTTGTAACTGGCTTTGCGAATATTGACCCCCCCCCGAGACATTTTGATGATAGTTATGCATAATATTGGCACCAGAGGATGGATGAAATGATAGGGAGAAAAAAAAAATCAGCATCAGGCATTTTATTCCTTATAACACAGTGTGTCAACTGCTCCTTTCTCACCTCAGTTGGCTTCTTAATTAATACTTGTAATTAGTGATATTGTTTATATGCTTCAGGTGAATGACTGTAGGTGGAAGCTAACACCATTGTTTACCAGTGGACAAGAAAATTCTGGGAAAAGCATTCCATTTACATTTGAAACTGGTGTCCAGCGCTGAGTTAAACAGTTTACAACCATTTAGTTTAGCTCTGCTTTGGCTGACAATAGCTCGGAAGGAACAAAAGGCCATGTATGTGAAATAACTGTCTCAGATAACGGCACCCATCACCTTGACAACTAAGTCAAAGGTCAGGAGACTGCAGTGCAAGCTCACTGAGGTGTGAGAAATGGAGGACACAGGGGACATTGGAAGATTCTTGTTGACCAGCTCACTTGTGAAGATCACCAGGGAGCAACGCAGTTCCTTATTATGGAAAACAGGCCCTTGTGTTCTGCTGACAGAAGGAAGACACGTGTGGCAGTTAAATTTGCCTCTCTAAGCCAAAGATGGCATTTCACAATGAATATCAAAAAACCTAAAAGCATTTGCTGGCTTAGTTTAGCATTTTCAATGTTTTTTTTTTGTTCAGCTCTACAGGTAAATAAGAGAAACAGAGTCATAGTCCCAGGAAAAGGACATACAACCCACAAAAAAAATAACTTCTGTACACGAACCATGCTCCATATATTAAATATTTGAAACTGTCACTCATTGCAAATTGAACAAATGCTTTGTCCTCTTACAGTTAACATGCTGCTTAAAGCCTGTTTCCATTAGCACCCAGAGTGGCCCAGCTGGAGTTTACTCTGGGTACCAGGGGCTGATGATAGTTGAGCTGCCCCTTTTAGACATTCCATTCTCACAGTGGGGCAGCGATGTTGATAGTTGACAGGTTGCATGAGGCAGCTCAGGTTTCAGATGCAGCACGTACCTGTGGATTGCTGTTACGCATTTCCCCACCACTGTCTGCACTGCTGTGTCGATGTGCAAATGGTGTTGGAGTCACTGTGAGCTCTAATCGACGCTGTCCTGACTCACATTGCAGTGGAAGATCTCTGGTACATGGACCAGTGAGGCAGCACTGATCTGGATCTGAAACTGTACCAGATTCGCCCCAGCACATCATTTACAGCGTGAACAGGAATACAGAAGTATACAAGCCAAACACATTGTGGTGTCATCATGTCCATGTGCCACTCTATTACATGGGGAAAGTCAGAGTTGGACAGTCAGTTTGAAATGTGTGATTACAGGCTGAACCCTAGAACGATGCTGCTGTCCCACCCTCCCCAGTGTAGTGCAGTTAGCATTTATTATGACGATTTAATCATAATCATAAAGAATCATAGAATCTTACAGCGCAGAAGGAGGCCATTTGGCCCTTTGTCTCTGTGCTGGCTCCGGGAAAGAACTATCTAATTATTTCCACTTCCCTGCTCTTTCATCATACACTTAATCTTTCCTTTTCGAATACATATTCAATTCCCTTCCAAATATTACTGTTCAAACCTCTCCAGATTGTAACAACTTTGTGTGCAAAACAAAAAATACCTAATCTCCCACCTCCCCTTCCCCCCCATCACCCCAATTCTTATTTGAACTTATTTTTCTGACCTTTTGCCTCTTCCAAAATCCAGGGTTTGAAAAGTATCACACAATGAAGGTTGACTGATTGACATTTTACCATACGCCATTGCGTTTGGTAAGATGATCTTAAAAAGAACTGATGGTTGAGAGCATAGGAACAGTCAATCCAAGTATTGTATTTTTTTAAATATTGTGATTTAATTTTGGATTCAGTATGGTTTCAGTAAAAAGAAAGCCAGTTGGTGCACACTATAAGCATGTTTAGCCTAGAGAAATGTCTCTTTCTTCAGCAAAACTCGTGTTTACCAGGAAAACAAAAATATCCTAGTACGGTATGATTCATGCTTCTCCCCCACTCTGAACGTATCCACTGAGGATTGCTACAGGTCCATCTTTTTTTTAAAAAAAATTTATTTAGGTTAATACATTTTTTTTAAGGGTTATTCATCCCTTCCCTCCAAGTGTCCACTAGCAATAGGCACCATTCTGTGACCAAGAAAGCTGCCAGTCAGGCTGATTGCAAGGAATTCTTGAGCTATGTGAGATAACGAGGGTCGATTCACCCCCACCCACCCCCCCACCCAACTGAGATTAGGAAGCTATCGTGTGAGACGTTGTGGGTCTGAACCAATAGGCTACGGTTCCAAAGTGAAGCGTGTCACGACACCAATTCAATGTGCCTTTCCTTCGTGGTTCTCATTTCGTTAAGGTCAATAGTCAAGCTGCTCCCATCGTTGTTATTTTCACCACCGTTAGTAATACTGTTACCCTTTCTGGAAGCAGTTTTGGCATAAGTTTGTTCCCCTTGAGTGAAATTACAACTGGCCTCCAGGGTATTACTGTGGTGTGTAGGTGGGGAAGCAGGTCAGGGGCAGTGTTTTGGGAAATGAGCTACCTCTTAAAGCTAACCTCGAACTTTTTGGTAACCTCCTCCTTGGTAACAGTGTCTGGTCCCTCATACTGTCCATGTTGAGTGAATATATTCTGTTTAGAATTATGGATCACTGCTTTGTTCAGGTGAATTACCTGCCTTGAACGTTTCAAGACTATATGATGTCATTACATACGTATCCAGCAGAGGGAGCCCAGTTGTGGAGGTAATGCTACCATTTAAGTTCTTGATTGGGAGGTAGAAGGTAGAACATCGTTGTTGAAGGGCTGACTGGCACAGAAATAAGGACACAAGATCCTGGAAACAAAGTACCTCACCTCAGCTTTAGTTAGAGCCAGTGACACACACACACACACAAAACAGTATGATCTAGAGGCCTGGGCACAAAAGATTGGGAAAGATCAGGCAACACCAAAGGAAGTTTTAAGTCAAAGATTGTGTTGGGTTTAACTGATCTGAATGGAAGAACTGGTCATGTCTTTCTTGAAGAGCTGAGAAAATTGGAGAGCCAAGGAGACTCGGCCAAGTGAAAGGGTCACATTTGTTTGAAGGTTCGGGTCAGGAACTGAAGGTTGGCGGAGAGGGAGACTGAGATCAGATGCAGAAGTTTAAGGATCAGAGAAACAGAAGATGGCAGAAAAGACAAGACAGAAAAAAATTTCCAATGAGGTAAATGGAGAAAATGAAGACTGACTAGTCAAAGCATGGTTAGAATGAGAGACAGCATTGCACAACTCAGCAAAGACAACACTGAAGTTCAAAGGTGAAAAACAAAAATACACACTACCCTTAAAAAACAATTAGTCTAAGTAGCTGAAGATATAACACAATAGAGGTCAATGGAAGACAATGGGGTGTTATAAAATTTACCAATTTATTTACCTTTTCTAGTTCTGTCCCTCCCCTACTGTCCTTTCCCAGCTATTGGCTTGTTGACCTCATCAGAAATATACACTTCCAAACGGACTGAAACTATACAGCTCAGAAAGCATGAAAATATATATGAAGACTTGAACACCTGTTATCATAACTCTTAATGGATAGAAAGTGGATCATTCAAATTTGCACCATAATATTTGCCACAGATAAGCAAAAATGTTTAACGTCGGAACAAGTTTGTACATGCAACACCCTCAGCTATTTCATTCAAATGGGCTGTGACGGAGCAGTGATTTTATGAAAGTGAAGAAGCAGTGCAAATCAGTATCAGGGAGGCCAAATGGGAGAAATGTTTGAAGAAATAGCCCTGTTGTGTTTAATCTTTCCAAACCATGTGTAGAAGATGTCAGACTGAGCATCCATCAATCTCTGGAACCCATAGTAACATTTGTTGTTGAGATTATGCAACAGGATGAGGAAGATACGATTACTGACTAACTGCCCGACTGGTTATTTTCACCCTAACAACGTCCTGTTCAGATTTTTTTCCCACATTCATTTATGCCATTGATTTCACTGACGGAAGGATCAGGATGAGGGATTATGCCCTTAACCACTGGCTCAGTGCGTATCCAACAGATATTTGTTGCTCACTGTAGGTTGGGTCATTTTTATAACCGCAAGTCACTGGGTATTTCTGATGCTGACCATGGGCAGTGAAGGCCACTCCTGCCAAAGGGCGAAATCACAGAAACCAATACCCCCCCTGTTGTAAAGTCCTTGTTGAGAGTTTGGATCCATTGCCAATCATGATGTTTGTCACAGAGGATGGGACAAATAATGTCAGATTCTATACAACAATTTGGATTGAGCAATATCCACTATTTCACCTTTGTTATGCAGAATGAGCAGAGAATCAGAAATGATTAGCATGTCGGTGCAGTTCATTTTTAAAATATCTGACCACAGAGCAGCTGAACTATTTATTATTTAAGTGTGCTAAGTGCCTAAGTGATCTGTAAAGCGGAATGTTAAATGCAGTGGAGCTTCACCTTTTACATTCCAGAGCATTGGGCGCAGCCAAACAATGAAAGACAAAATCCATGACACTTTTGCACTTAACACACTGACAGTGGACTGTGGCCAAGGGACTTGTCAATCTGCTGTGCCATTCATAACAGTCAGTCATAGAATAAGCAGTAAATTGACCTCTCTTAGCCAAGTCATCCTAACTGTCAGCATATATCAGTACATGACAGATAGTTTTAGAAAGAAAATTATCTAGATGCCTGCTGCGGGAAAATCTGTCACTGTAACTTTTTTGAGGAATTTAGCAGGTAGATTAACTCCATTCTCTAATAATAAAAAATATCTACATCCTTCAATTCCTTACTTCAATCATGCATTAGGACTTTTGGATATATCTACAAGGCAGGGCAATGGATTGGCTAAGGCCATCAACTTTGGCTTTCACAAGATTAGCCTTATGAGAGCCACTTCCATCATCAGCTGCAGGAGGTGAGGATGATGTATCGTGGCTGCAGCAGCTAATGATGATAACCATTACAGCTGGGGGGAAATTGTATTTTCTCACCTCAGGAAGCTGGAACAAGATTGCAGAATGGATGCCCTTTACTCCCGGGGGTCTAAGAAGCTGGTGTGGCCTGAACGCTTATTCAAATGGCACCGAGGCACCCGGGCTGTCCTTACGCTAATGTGTAATCAGAAATCATTGTTGTACAGCAGACAGCTACATCTTGCCTCTGTTGTCCAGCTCAGAACCACCCCCCCCATTACGTTGCTCAGAGTAATCTCTTTCACACTAGTAATTTTGACACGTTCGTTCAGAAATGGTCAACTGAATTCTGACCGGCTGACTTCATTCTATCCGTTTATGGGATATGAGCAATGCAGGCACACATCCACAGTGCTGTCAGGGAGGGAGTTCCAGGATTTTGATCCAGTGACAGGGAAGGAACGACAATATAGTTTCAAGATAGGGTGGCTTGTGGCTTGGAGGGGAACTTGTAGGTGGTGGTGTTCCCACGCACCTGCTACCCTTGTCCTTCTAGGGGGTAGAAGTTGTGGGTTTGGAAGGTGCTTTCGATGGAGCCTTGCTAGGTTGCTCCAATGCATCTTGTAGATGGTACACACCATTGTCATCGTGCACTACTATTACTACTACTGGAGGAGATCCGTCAGGTTTCACATAATATGTCTTCAACGTGTAAGCTACAGAAAACATGGCAGCTTTATGGGGTAAGTTAGATGGAGTATTGGGTCTTCTTATTTTCGTATGTTCGTAGGACCAGTTAAAGAAAGAACCTTTATTTATGTAGTACCTGTCACATCCTCGGATTTCTCAAAGTGCTTTCCAGCCCAATGACGTGCTTTTGAATGCAGTCACTGCTGTTAAATCTGCAATTTGTCCATTCTACAAACATTGAGATCAGTGGCTGACAATCTGTTTTTGATCGGGTTGAGTACCAAATGTTACCCAGGACACTGGCGAAACTGCCTTCTTCCTCTTCAGGAAGTGCCCTGGGATGTTTTATTTTATTTAACTGAGGAAGGGCAACATTAAGTAAATAGCAAAGACAGCAGAATATATAATAATCCATAATAAAAATCTGGAATTGAAAGCTAGTCTCAGTAATGGTGACATGAAACTATCATTGATTGTTGTTGAAAACCCATCTTGTTCACTAATGCCCTTTAGCGAGGGAAATCTGCTGTCCTTACCTGGTCTGGCCTACATGTGACTCCAGACCCACAGCAATGTGGTTGACTCTTAACTGCCTTCAGAAATAGCCTAGTACCATTCAGTTGTACCAAACCGCTCCAGAAAAGTCAAAAAGGAATAAAACTGGACAGACCACCTGGCATCGGACACAGGCACCAGGAACAACAACAACAGTCCTGCAACATCCTCCTTACTTGTGTCAAAATTGGGATACCTTTCCCACAGATTAGTCAAGCAACAGCCTGATATGGTCAAACTCACAGAATCGTACCTTCCAGCCAATGCCCCAGACACCACCACCACCACCATCCCCAGGTATGTTGTCCTGTCCCACTGGAGGACAGACCCACCAGAAGTGGCAGCACAATGGTATACAGTCAGGAAGGAGTTTCCCTGCGAGCCCTCATCATTGACTTTGGACCTCATGAAGTCTCATGGCATCAGGTCAAACATGGGCAAGGAAACCTCTGACTGATTACCTTCTGCGAGAGGAGGAGCCTGGGACTGGCAGTCAGCAGCACCTAGAGGAGAGTGTGAGAGGAGGACATGTTTCTACCTTTCGGAGCTGAAGTGTGACATCATAGGAAAACAGGTAGGAGATTGGTGGGTATCTCTGCCATGTCTCTTTTGATTGGCCAAGCAGTTTGAATCAGGAGACGTTATTACAGTTGATGGGTACAGTTAAGAATTTCACTTTTAAAATATTTAACATCTAAATTAATGAATTAAATAGAATCGAGATGGCTGGGCAGGCGATGTGTTGCAGCTGTAGAATGTGGGATAGGTGGATGCCAGTGTGATCCATGGTGACCACATCTGCAGCAAGTGTTGGCTGCTCGAGGAACTTCAGCTGAGAGTTGATGAGCTGGAGCCTGAGCTGCGGACATTGTGACACATCAGGGAAGGGGAGAGTTACCTGGGCACTGGGTTTCAGGAGACAGTCACACCCCTTACATTAATTACATCACATTTGGACCGTGGTCAGGGACAGGAGGGTGTGACTGTGACTGAGGCAGATATGGGGATCCAGAATTTAGCTTTTGAGGAGTCTCAGCCGGTGCCCTTATCCAATAGGTACGAGGTTGTTGCTCCCAGTGTGGACGAGGACACAGACTGCAGGGAGGATAAGCGAACTGACCAAAACACGGTGGTACAGAGCACCATTCAAGTGGGGGGAGAGAAGAGAAATGTAGTAGTAATAGGGAATAGCATAGTTTGGGGAATAGATCCTGTTCTCTGCAGCAAAGACAGAGAGTCCCGAAGGCTATGTTGCCTACCTGGTGACAAGGTTAAGGACATCTCTTCTTGGCTGGAGAGGAACTTGGAGTGGGAGGGGAAGGATCCAGTTGTCATGGTCCACGTAGGTACCAACGACATAGGTAGGACTAGGAAAGAGGTTCTGCTGCAGGGACTATGAGCAGCTCAGATCTAAATTAAAAAGCAGAACCACAAAGGTAATAATCTCTGGATTACTACCTGAGCCATGTGCAAATTGGTGTAAGGTAAATAAGATTAGAGAGGTAAATGTGTGACTGAGAGATTGGTGTGGGAGAAATGGGTTCCAATCCATGGGGCATTGGCAGCAGTAGTGGGGAAGGAGAGAGCTGTTCCATTGGGATGAACTTCATTTGAATCATGCTGGGACCAGTGACCTGGTGAATTGTATAACTAGGGTTGTAGATAGGACTTTAAACTAATTAGTTGTGGGGGGAGGGTATTCAATTGAAGGGAAGTTTATAAAATCAAAAAGAGAGAGCAGAGGTACAGGGTAGTGAAGAGGTGAATGATAATCAAAGTGTGACAGGAAGGGGCAGAAAATATAAGCAGAAGAGTGCAGCAGAAATCAGAACCAGAATGAGTAATGATGGTAAAGAGTTAAAGCATTAGGCTCTTTATCTGAATGCGCGTAGTATCTGTAACAAGATAGATGAATTAATGGCACAAACAGAAATATATGATTATGATTTGATAACTATTACAGAGACATGGTTGCAGGTTGACCAAGACTGGGAACTCAATATTCTAGGGTATTCAAGGTTCTGGAAAAATAAGCAAAAAGGAAAAGGAGATGGGGTAGCTTTGTTAATAAAGGAAGGCATCATTGTGGTGGTGAGTAGTGATATAGATGTAATAGTTTGTGATGTGGAATCAGTTTGGGTGGAAATAAGGAATAGCAAGGGGAAGAAGACACAGGTGGGAGTTGCCTATAGGCCTCACTGTAGGACAAAGTATAAATCAGGAAATGCAAGAAGGACGCTACAATTGTCATGGGTGATTTTAATCTGCATATTGACTGGACAAATCAGATTGGCAGGGGTAACATGGAAGACGAATTTGCGGAGTGCATCAGGGATTGTTTCTCAGAGCAATACATTGCAGAGCCTGCCCAGGAACAGGCTATCTTAGATTTAGTAATGTGTAATGAGGTGGGATTAATAAGAGTTTTTGTAGTTAAGGATCCTCAAGGGGGTAGCAATCACAACATGGTAGAATTCCAAATTCAGTTTGAGGACAAGTAACTCAAACCAGTGTCCTCAACTTAAATAAGGGCAATTACAGAGGTATGAAGAAAGAGTTGTCTAAAGTGGGGCGGGAAAATAGATTAAGGGGAAGGTCAGTGGATGAACAGTGACAGACATTTAAGCAGATAGTTCATATTCAACAAAAATTTATCCCGGTCAAAAAGAAGGATTCGATGAGAAGGATTAACCACTTGTGGTTAACAAAGGCGGTCAAGAAGAGTATCCAATCAAAAACTAAGGCATATAAAGCGGTGAAAACTAGTGGTAGGCCAGAGGATTGGAAATTTTTAGGAACCAGCAGTGGATGACTAAAAAGCTAACAAAGAGGGAGAAACTTGATTATGAAAGTAAATTGGCAAGAAATATAAAAACAAACAGCAAGAGCTTCTACGGGTATATAAAAAGAGAGTGGCTAATGTGAGCGTGGGACCCTTGGAGGATGCGACTGGAGAATTGATAACAGGGAACAGGGAAATGGCAGATAATTTAAACCAATATTTTGCATCGGTTTTTATGGTGGAGGACACTATAAACATCCCAAAGATGACAGATAAGCAAGGAGCTAATGGGAGGAAAGATCTTGTAACAGTCTCTATCATGAGAGACAAGTATTTGACAAACTAATGGGTCTAAAGGCAGACAAGTCACCAGGACCTGATGGCCTGCAAGCAAGGGTTTTAAAGGAAGTGGCTGCAGAGATAGTGGAGGCATTGGTCGAAATATTCCAGGACTCATTGGATTCTGGGAGGGTCCCAGCGGATTGGAAAACTGCTAACGTGACAACCCTGTTCAAGCAGGGAGAGAGAGAAAAGCAGGAAATAATAGGCCAGTCAGCCTAACATCTGTCGTTGGGAAAATGCTAGACTCCATTACTAAGGGTGAAATAGCAGGACATTTAGAAAAGCTTAACACAATCAAACAAAGTCAACATGGTTTTGTGAAAGGGAAATCATGTTTGACAAATTTGCTAGAGTTCTTTGAGGATATAACAAGCAGTATATATGTAGTAGGTGTAGTGTATTTGGATTTCCAGAAGGCATTTGATAAGGTGCCACATAAAAGGTTATTGCACAAGGTAGGAGCACACGGTATTAAGGGCTTTAAACTAAATAGTGGAGACAAAGGATCATGTGAGGGGAGATGTGGTAAAATTAAGAGAAAGGGTAAGATGATAGAGCAGGGTATTAACACACACAAGACAGAGAGTCAGGATTAATGGGTCTTTTTCAGGTTGGAAAGATGTAACAGTGGAGTGCCACAAGGATCAGTCCTAGGGCCTCAATCATTCATTATCCATATTAACGACTTGGAAGAGGGGGCAGAGCATAATGTATCCAAATTTGCTGACTATACAAAAGTAGGTGGGATGGCATGTTGTGATGACGGCATAAGGAATCTGCAAGGGGATATAGATGACTTGAGTGAGTGGGTGAAAACCTGACAGATGGAGTTTAATGTAGGAAAGTGTGAGGTCGTGCACTTTGGTAGGAAGAATCAAAAGGCAGACTATTATTAAAATGGAGAGAGACTCCAAAAAAGTACAGCACAGAGGGATCTGGGTGTTCTTGTGCATGAAACACAAAAAATTAGCATGCAGGTGCAGCAGGTAATTAAGAAGGCAAATGGAATTTTGGCCTGTATTGCTAGGGGGTTGGAGTTTAAAAATAGGGAAGTCTTGTTACAACTATACAGGCTGTTGGTGAGGCCACACCTGGAGTACTGTGTACAGTTTTGGTCCCCATATTTAAGAAAGGGTATACTGGCATTGGAGGCAGTTCAAAAGAGGTTCCCTTGTTCTGGTGGGTCATAAAACTAGGATGGTAGAGAGGGTTTTAAACTAAATACTGGAGACAAAGGATCATGTGGGGGGAGATGTGGTAAAATTAAGAGAAAGGGTAAGATGATAGAGCAGGGTATCAACATGGGTAATGATAAAGAGAATGTGGCAGAAAGGGCCAGAGCATATAAATTTAAGAGTGCACCAGCAGATAAGGCCAAAGTTTGCAAGAACGGAAAAGTAGGAATTCAAGGCTTTGTATCTGATTGCACACAGCATTTGTGACTAAATGGATGAATTGATAGTACAAGAGATAAATAAGTATTACTTGATCATTTCAGAGACGTAGTTGGAAGGTGACCAAGGCTGGGACCAAAATATTCAATGATATTTGACATTTTGGAAGGTCAGGAAACTAAAAAGGTGGTGGGCTAGCTCTGTTAATTAAGGATAACATTAATACTGTAGTGAGAGATGACCTTATCTCGAAAGAGCAAGATAGAGAATCAGTTTGGTTAGAGACAGGAAATAGGAAAGAGAAGAAGTCACTTGTGGGAGTAGGCCCCCTAACAGTTGCTACACTGTAGGACAGAGTAGACAGCAAGAAACAATGGGGGGCTTGTAAGAAGGGTACTGCAATGATAATGGGTGATTTTAGTCTTCTTATAAATTGGACAAATCAGATTGGCAGAGGTAGCTTGGAAGATTAGTTCATTGAGTGTATTCAGGACAGTTTCTTAGAGCAGTACATTCTAGTGTCAACTGGGGAGCAGGCTATTTTAGACCTGGTAATGTGCAATGAGACAGAATTAATTAATGACCTCATAGTAAAGGAGCCTCTTGGCAACAATGATCATAACATGATAGTGTTATGGACAGGGAGAGAAATAAATTGCAACTCCCAATGCCCTTCTATCCTTCTGTAATCTGTGTGGTTTAATTTTGAAAAGGCTGATGTGTCTTCTTAAACTCCCTTTCGTCTGTGGTCAATTTAAAAGTTACTCAAAGCAAACTTTCATGGATTTAAACTAAGAGTATTATTTATTCACACACTCACCCTGGACACTATGTCAATCACACAAGGTACACCAAACAAAGATACAATTAAATGTGGTGGTGCACTTCTACCAGTATTAAAAACAAACAGAATAGTTAGCAGTTCATTTGTCTTTGAGAGTCCAGTGAAGGAGGGAGTTCCCCCCATTCTGGAATTGAAGTTCAAGTAAGTTCAGGTGGCTGTGTAAGATATAAATTAACTGAAGGGTTCCTTCAAAGTAAAATCTGTTCAGCAGATCATCTGGACTGGCCCCGGTAGTTGTGGTAACCGGAGGTCCAATTTCTTTACAGACAAGCCTGGAGCTGTTCAAAACAGGTTGGAGAAAACTTTTAAGATCTTAAGCCCCAGAGGTCTTGAAAAGGCAAGACAATGCCTTTCCTTGTAGCTGTAATGTTGCTGCTGGTGTTCTTCCAACAGCCCATCTCTGTCTCTCAGTCTTTGGATAAAAGGATTTCAAACTCAGAGGGCAGTTTTGACCACATGCTGAATGGCCATTGATAAAGAATGGAAGATGAATGATGGTCTTTCATAGTGAAGAAGGAGTTTTAGTCACATGGTCAAAAGCCATTGATACACAGTAGAAGGTAGATTGTGGTTTTAGCGCTTCATTGTGGATATTAGGTCTCGATAGCTCTCTTTTGTTACATGGCAGACCTGGAGTCAGAAAGTCTATGGGTTTATTGTCCCTGTGTTTTGGAGTAAGCCTTGATTAAAGCAGGTGAGAAATTCCACTGAAGAGTACTCTTTAGGCATGTCTTTTCATGGGGGACCCCCTACCCACTAAAATCCAATTTGGAACATTCCAGAAAGCTACCTAGGCTGTTGAAATTGCAAAAGTCAGGTGATCTCATGGCAACTACCTTACCGTTCATCAGGGTCCATTTTAAAAAGAATACAGTTTTTTTTAAAAAAAGTAATATTTTCATGCCTGCACTGACATGAAAAAGGAATTCACATTCAGTTTGTGGGTGAGAAGTGTGGGTCTAAGACTAGTGTCTTAAACTTAAATAAAGACAGTTAAAAGGGTATGAGGACAGAATTGGCTAAAGTAAACCAGAAAAATAGCTTAAAAGGCAGTACAGTTGAGAAGAAGTAGCAGACATTTAAGGCGATATTCCATAACTCTCAGCAAAGATATATCCCATTGTAAAAGAAAGACTCTGTGAGAAGAGTGCACCATGCATGGTTAACGAAAGGAGTTAAGCATCGTATCAAATGGAAAGAAAAAGCTTACAATACTGCAAAGATTCATAGTAGATGAGAAGACTTTTGAAATCAGGAAAGAATAGCTAAAAAATAAGGGGGGAGAAAATTAGAGGCTGAGGGAAAACTAGCTTGAAACACAAAAACAGATAGTAAGTGTTCGCACAAACATTTAAAAAGGAAAAGATGAACTAAAGTGAGTGTTGGTACCTTAGAGAGCGAGAATGGGAAATTAACAATGGGAAACAAGGAAATGGCAGGAAGTGTTGAACAGGTGTTTTCACTGTAGAAGATACAAAAACAAACACTTTTTAAATTCCTTCTTGGGGGTGTGGGTGTCACGAGTAAGGCCAGCATTTGCCGCTCCTAACTGCCCTTGAACTGAGTGGCTTGCTAGGCTATTTCAGAGGGCATTAAGAGCCACCTATAGGCCAGACTAGGCAAAGATGGCAGATTTCCTTCTCTAAAGGATATTAGCGAACCAGGTGGGTCTTTATGGCAACTGATGATAGATTCATGGTCACCATTACTTAGACTAGCCTTTTTATATTCCAGATTTAAATTCCACCAGCTGCCGTGGTGGGATTTGAACCTGGGCCTCCAGATTACTAGTCCAGTGACAGTGTCAAGGCGAGCACCGGGCCTCCACCTGGATTCAAGACCCCGGGGACGAAATTCTCGCCAACTGAGAGCTGCCTGCCAATCAGAGGCCAGCAGCTCTCATGCTCAGCAGTTCTGGTGGGGAAGTCATGGCTGCTCCCAGAAAGACAGGCTCCGGAGTCCCAGGATTGTGGAGTGACCCAGGCCACAGATAAGTAACGTGGGGGAGGGGTTTTGTAGGATGGGGGCTGCAGGGAGAGAGACGCAGGGTGGGGATTAGCAGCAAGGGCAGGAGGGTGGTTCTCAGTCGACCTCCCCTTCCCAATGCCCCCCTTGATCAGGCACTGAGTACCTTTGATCGAAGGACCCACACCCGGCGGTGACAAGCTGGCCGTATTTTTACCCGCCATGCACGCCGCATGTTGACAGGCCCATCTGGCACTTGGTTAGTAACAGCGACGATGGCCCTCAAGTGGTCATTAATTGGCCATTTAAGGCCCTCAATTGGTGGTGGGGCAGGCAGGTCAACCAGGGGACTTCCCACCCAGAACTGAATTCTGGCAGAGGTGGTAAAAGGCGAGAGGGCTCTGGTATGCCAGTGTCCCACCTAAGTGACCGCCCTCCCCACCTCCAAGCTCGCCAGCAGCGAGAGCACAAGGTTCCGGACTTTGTTAGATCACATTTGGAGTACTGTGTACAGTTTTGGTCTCTTTACTTAGGAAAGGCTATAACTGCATTAGAAGCAATTCAGAGAAGGTTCACTCGACTGATTCCCAGGATGAAGAGGTTACATTATGAGAAAAGGTAGAGCACCATGAGCCTATACCCACTGGAATTTAGAAGAATGAGAGGTGACCTTACTGAAGTGCATAAGATCCTGAGAGGGCTTGACAGGGTTTAATGCTGAGAGGATGTTTCCCCTTGTGGGAGAGTCTAGAACTGGGAGGTCACTGTTTAAAAATTAGTGATCTCCCATTTAAGAGTGAGGTGAGGAGAAGTGGATAAAAACAAAAAAACTGCGGATACTGGAAATCCAAAACAAAAACGAAAACAGAATTACCTGGAAAAACTCAGCAGGTCTGGCAGCATCGGCGGAGATGAAAAGAGTTGACATTTCGAGTCCTCATGACCCTTCGACAGAACTTGAGTTCGAGTCCAAGAAAGAGTTGAAATATAAGCTGGTTTAAGGTGTGTGTGTGGGGGGCGGAGAGAGAGAGAGAGAGAGAGGTGGAGTGGGGGTGTGGTTGTAGGGACAAACAAGCAGTGATAGAAGCAGATCATCAAAAGATGTCAACAACAATAATACAAAAGAACACATAGGTGTTAAAGTTAAAGTTGGTGATGTTATCTAAACGAATGTGCTAATTAAGAATGGATGGTAGGGCACTCAAGGTATAGCTCTAGTGGGGGTGGGGGGAGCATAAAAGATGTAAAAAAAAAAAATAAATAAATAAATATTTTTTTTTTCTCTTTTTATAATGGAAATAGGTGGGAAAAGGAAAATCTATATAATTTATTGGAAAAAAAGAAAAGGAAGGGGGAAACAGAAAGGGGGTGGGGATGGGGGAGGGAGCTCACGACCTAAAGTTGTTGAATTCAATATTCAGTCCGGAAGGCTGTAAAGTGCCTAGTCGGAAGATGAGGTGTTGACTAGGCACTTTACAGCCTTCCGGACTGAATATTGAATTCAACAACTTTAGGTCGTGAGCTCCCTCCCCCATCCCCACCCCCTTTCTGTTTCCCCTTTCCTTTTCTTTTTTTCCAATAAATTATATAGATTTTCCTTTTCCCACCTATTTCCATTATATAAAGAGAAAAAAAAAATTATTTATTTATTTTATTTTATTTTTACATCTTTTATGCTCCCCCCACCCCCACTAGAACTGTACCTTGAGTGCCCTACCATCCATTCTTAATTAGCACATTTGTTTAGATAATATCACCAACTTAACTTTAACACCTATGTGTTCTTTTGTACTATTGTTGTTGACATCTTTTGATGATCTGCTTCTATCACTGCTTGTTTGTCCCTACAACCACACCCCCACTCCACCTCTCTCTCTCTCTCTCTCTCCGCCCCCCCCACACACACCTTAAACCAGCTTATATTTCAACTCTTTCTTGGACTCGAACTCAAGTTCTGTCGAAGGGTTATGAGGACTCGAAACGTCAACTCTTTTCTTCTCCGCCGATGCTGCCAGACCTGCTGAGGAGAAGTGGAGTCTGGGTCATACAAAGGTACGAAATAGGAGCAAGAGTAGGCCATTCAGCCCCTCGAGCCTGTTCTGCCATTCAATAAAATCATGGCTGGTTTGCTTGTGTTTCAAATTCCACATTCCCATGTACCCCCGATAACCTTTGATCCCCTTGCCTAACAAGAATGTATCTACCTCCGTCTTAAAAATATTCAATGACCCCGCCTCCTCCACCACCTTCTGAGGCAGAGAGTTCTAAAGTCGCACAACCCTCTGAGAGAAAACGTTCCTCCTCATCTCTGTCCTAAAAGGGTGACCCCTAATTTTAAGACAGTACCCCCTTATTTCTGGACTCACTCATCAGAGGAAACATCCTTTCCATGTCACCTTTTCGGTTCAGGATCCTATATACTTCAATCAAGTCACCCTCACCCTTCTAAGCTCCAGCGGGAACTAACCCCTCTCGCTGGACATTTAGGGAGCAATTGCCGGAGTTAAGGACAAGGAGGCATTTCAGGAGCTGAGTTTCTTTTATCAGGCTGCTCACTGTGGGCTCGCCCACAACCCCGAGAATGAGGAGCTTGCGAGATTTTACTGTTACACTCAGCAATCCAGCAGCAAGAGGTTCGTCTTTCAGCAAGACCCCTCTGTCAAACAGAAAAGATATTCAAGACTGAGTTAGATTCTTGATAACAGGGGAGTCAGGGGTCTGACAGGAAAGTGGAGTTGAGGCCACAATCAGATCAGCCGTGATCTTATCAAATAGCGGAACTGGCTCGAAGGGTTGAATGGCCTACTCCTGCTCGGTCTACTCCTGCTCCTAATTTGTGTGTTCTTGTATCCAACATGAGAAAATCTAGTCATCTCCCATTGACATTCAATGGCATTACCATCACTGAAGCCCCCACAATCAACATTCTGGGGTTACCATTCACCAGAAACTGAACTGGACTAGCCATGTAAACACTGTGGCTTACGAGAGCAGGTTAGAGACTAGGAACCCTGAGGCGAATAACTCACCTCCTGACTCCCCAAAGCCTGTCCACCATCTACAAGGCACAAGTCAGGAGTGTGATGGAATACTCCCCACTTGCCTGGATGAGTGCAACTCCCACAACACTCAAGAAGCTTGATACCATCCAGGACAAAACAGCCTGCTTGATTGGCGCCACATCCACAAACATTCACTCCCTCCACCACCGATGCACAGTGACAGCACTCTGTCGTATATACAAGATGCACTGCAGCGACTCAATGATGCTCTTTCAATAGCATCTTCCAAATCTGTGGCCACTACCACCTTGAAGGGCAAGGGCAGCAGATGCATGAGAACACTACCACCTCCTCTCCAAGCCACACACCATCCTGACTTGGGACAATATCACCATTCCTTCTCTGTCACTGAAGCAAACTCCTGGAACTCCCTTTCTAACAGCACTGTGGGTGTACCTGCATCACATGGCCTGCAGTGGTCAAAGAAGGTGGTTCACCATCACCTCCTCAAGGGTAATTAGGGATGGGCAATAAATGTTGGCCTTGCCAGTGAAGCTCAAATCTCGTAAAAGAATAAAAATGACAGCCAGGACCCTTTAAGTGAAATTCTGATATAATTGCAGTGCTTAATAAACAGGCACTTTCTCCTTGATTCCTACATCCAAAGAACGATTTTAATGGTTCAATTCTAGCTACGGATCCAAGAAGCATTGGTTGCTTGTAACAAAATTGATCTGTCTGTACAAATCAAGGCTGGTTCACTAGCTTAAGAACGACAAATGTTCCCAAAACAGATAGTAAGAGCTACAAAATGGGAGTATGAAAAGAAACTCAAGGAATATTAAAATCCACACAAATTTTTTTTTTTTTACAATTATATTAGGAACAAGAGGGTGCTCTGGAGAAAGGCCAGCCCCTTGAAACTGATGATGATGATGATATTATCAATGAAAGTAAGGAAATGGCTGATGTGTCAAATATTACTTTGCGTCAGGATGAGAATGGCATACACCCCAGGAAGTAAATATTGAATTAGGGATGTGGATACATCAGAATTAACATAAACCAAATAACAGCAATAAAGAAAGTAATGGCACTAAAGAGTGACAAATCCTCAGGACTGGATGGTTTCCTTCCAAGGGTTTTAAGGGAAGGAGTTGAAAATATTTCAAATTTCTCTCGATTCGGGAGCTGTTCCTTTAGATTGGAAACTTGTGCATCTTCATTCTGCTATTTACAAAAAAATGAGCAAGGGAAAGCAGAGAATTAAAGGCCAGTTAGCCTGACCTCTGTTGTCGGGAAGTTACTAAAGTCTACAATTAAGGATAGCACCTTGAAAGTTTTCAGCTGCTGGAGAGAACCAGCATGGATTTGTAAAGGGTAGGTCATGCTAGACAAACCTGGTTTAATTTTTTTGAAGAGGTGACTAAAGTAGTGGACAGGGGAATGTTTGTGGACGTGATTTATATGGACTTTCAGAAGGCATTTGATAAAGTCCCTCGTAAGGAGTTGTTAGCTAAAGTTGAAGCTCATAGAATTGAAGGCAAGTCATCGGCCTAGTTAGGAAATGGCTAAGTGGTCGAAGGCAGAGATTTGGGATAATGGTTGGTTGGTTTTCTAATTGGCAGAATGTGACTATTTGTGGTTCCACAAGTATCTGTGTTGGAGCCTCAACTATTCATCATATTTATTAATGGCCAGAATTTTCCGGCGCCACTGGCGTTGGGCACCTTGGTGGGCCGTTGTGGGGGGGAGACACAATATGGTGAGAAGGCCAAAAAATTAGTTTCGTGGCAGCATGAAAGCACAGCAGGATCATCCGATGGTGTTGTCCATGGTGGAAAGCCAATCCCGCTGGAGGCCAGGGTGAACCTGCTTTACGTCCCAGCAGAGGACACATCCAGGCAAGTGTGACGTGCAGAATTCGGGACATACTGTTAGGCTCCGATTGCGGATATCCGCGGAGCAGAGGGTGCTGGAGCCCCACACCTAGAGGAACATGTGCATCGCCTACTGGGTGGATCCTCATGGACACGGCTCCACCCTGAAGCAGCTCACAGAAGGCAGGAGGTCCCCGTTGATGTTTTGGGTCTGCTTCGGAACATCACACTCTTGGCCATGGGCTTTTGTGAATGATTGGTGACGGAGGGGGGAGAGAGGAAGGTCCAGCTGTGAGTGGGGGGGGCGGAGAATGGTGTACTGTGGGCGGGACGTGGGAACTAAAGGTCTAGGTGTGACTGGGAGAGGAAGGTGAACCGGGATTGGTGGGGAGGAGGGGGGGTGGTGTTGCAGGAGAGGGGTGAGGTTGGCCGGGGGTGGGGGTGGGGTGGGGGAACAAAGGTGTCGGGGGGGTGAGGTTATGAGGGGGAGGGAGGGAGTATGTGGGGGGAGGAGGGTGTAACGGGAGAGAATGCAACTAGTGGGGAGATTGGCGTGAGGTGGGGAGGAAGGTGTAAGGGAAGGGGTTCAGAGGGGGAAAGGAGTCCAGGGGGGAGTCGTCCAGGGGAAGGAAGGTGTCTGAGGGAAGGAGGATATCCAGGGGAAGAGGGAGGAAGGAGAGGGGAAGGAGTTTGGAGAGGGGAGAAGGAGATAGGAGGTGGAAGGAGTCCAAGGAAGGAAAGTATCTGCGGGGGGGGTGGGGAGGGAGTTCAGATGGGGGAAGGAGTTCAGTGGGGAAAGGGGTCCAATGGGAGGATGGTGTCCAGCGGGGGAGAAAAGGGAATAAGGGTGAAGGAGGAGTAAGGGTGGGGGATGTCCAGGTGAACATGCACGGGAGGGATATGTGGAGTCAATGACTGCCTCCTGGGGAGTGAACTGAGGGTGGGTGTGGTAGGAAGGAATAGTGAGTGTGAGAGGGGGCAGAGGGAGCGAGAAGGGTGGGAGGTTGAGGGTGTGTCGGTAACAGTAGAAGGGATGGCAAAGGTTGTTGGTGGGGACTCGGAGGCAGACACGGACCCTGGGGCTGGGAAGGAGTGGGTTCAGGTAGGTCCATGTGGATTGGGGTCGGCTTCTCAGGAAGGAAGGAACCATGCACTGTCACCTGGACATCCAGCAAAGACAAGAGCTCGGGTTGTTAGGTGGCAGTGGGGAGGTGGTAGGTGACGCCGGGGGGGGGGGGGGGGGTAAAAAGTGATGGGGGAAACAACATGGGTGACTGGGGGAGGGGAAAGGACAGGGGGAGTTGAGCAAAAACCTGACTGTGACCATCGCTGTCGCAAGAGAAAGTGAGCGGAGTCTGGTGTTGGATGGGCACGGGTGCTGCATGGGAGTGTGATCGGTGGGTGGGCGGAGATACAGGGCGGCTCAGGTCGACAACTGAAAGAGACCCCCAGCAGGCAGCATTGAGATGAGTGTGAGCGATAAAGGCTCTGCATGCGTGGGGGAACGCTTGCATGAGCCTCCAAAAGGCTCTGCTACACACGCACTTCTCCCTCCAGAATCAGGAGTGAAGGTCTGGCTGTGTGCAGTGGTGTGGGCCAGGGGTGGGGGAGGAATCAGTGGGAGAACTTGCTAAGCCTGTCAATGAAGCTGAAAGACAAGATTACACTTTATTCAGTGCAAGTGAATGTATTTTCAGATTGTAAAGTGACAAAATGTGTTTACCCGTGCAACCACTTGTGATCAGAATTTATTGACTTTTCTAGGCCTACCACTTCCTCTAGGTGCTGCCCTGACATCTGCAGCAGGGGTGAAGTCAGCCTGTGCAATGGTTGACCCTGTTGCCGCTGATAACTTGGGTTTGTGTCCTCTGGAGAGCCGAGGCCTTGGGGGCCCCGGCTTGCTTTGGCCGTCCTCCTGTGGGTCAGCTGCTCCCTCTGCGGTGACAGAGGATGAGGTTGAGAGGGGGTCACAGGGGAAAGGGGACTCAGAGGGAGGGGACAGCCTCTGAGATTCCTGAGTGGATGACCCAGGGGTGTCCAGCTGCTGCTCCTCCTCCCTTTGGGTATCCAAGGGGCCCCAGCCTGACTCCTTGAGGGGATGGAGCACCTGGTGGGATGTTGAAGTGCCCCGTTTCCCCCTCGCATTGCCACAGCCGGAACTAACCCTTGGCTACTGTGATGGAGTGCAGGTCTGAGTGCATCCCCGTGTTCTGCTGGACCAGGGTCTACATGGCGACTGTCATCCTTCCCATGGAGATGTCCAGTCGTGCACATCTGGGCATCACATCATCAGAGAGCAGGCGGGTACACTCCTCCAACTCATATGCCGCTCTGCTTGACGTTCCCCTGCCTTCTGCTGACTCTCCAGGATGAGTTGGAAGGCTGAATCCAGACGCTCATCATCTGACTCATCCCTCACAGATGCCTCTTATCCAGCAGGCCTTCGAGTGCCAGGGAGCTCAGCTACAGCTACCTCCTCCTGCTGCAGACACGTGTCCATGTGGTGACCACCAGATTGTGAACCCAAGCCTGCTCTAGATTTAGATCCCACCCGAGGTGTGTGTCTCTGCGCTGGTGCGGGGTGTGGGTACGCGCTGTGATGGGTCTTCCAGGCTGCTTATTTCCAGCTCTTCAATGGAGGAGGTGACCGGAGGTGAGGACGTGGATGGAGCTGAGGGACTGACTGGCTGAGTGTGTCGGTCACTTGGCAGAGCTCCCTGTCAACCAAATTAGAGGTGATTAGCGCATGGCAGCAGAGTCAAAAGCAGGAGAGGGAGCACTCACAGTTACGTTGAGAGAGGGATGATGTGGTGCAGGATCCTCACGTGGGTGTTCACCGCTGACCTCACTGTAACCACAGGAACAGTCCATATCCTCACCAGTCAGGGCGATGGCTCACTCCCCAAAGTGAGTGAGGGGCCTAATGTGGGCCACTCCACCCCCAGTCTGGGACCCCTCCCTGCTGTTGTGAGCCAGCTCCTCCTGCATGAAAACAGATGGAGAGAGTGTGAGCAGGACACATGGCGCTGAGGGGAATGTTTGGGTGGCGAGTAGAGACATGGGCAGGATGAGGACGTGAGCTCCAGAGGATATAGGCCCGATGGGGATATGAGAGTGTGTGTGAGAGTGAGTGGTGTTGTCCCTTGAGGTGTGAGATCCCTGTGGGTGTGCGATGGGTTTGGGAGCGTGTGTGAGTTGAGAGTGACGAGGCGATTGACTTACCCTGGTGGAAGGGACGACAGCATTCATCCTCCTCCTGCACTGGATGGCTGACCCCCTCTGTGCTCTGGTAGCGCTGACCACCACTGCCACCCCCTGCCAATGCTGGATTGGTTACTCTGGTGGACCCACTGCGGCCAGAGCGGGGGTAGAGGACACCATGGCAGCCCTCCATTGTGTACAGCAGGCACCCCCCAGAGATGCGTCACTGAACTTGGGGGCTGCCATTTCCTGTGCTTTCGGGTCGGGGCCATCTGTCGCCTGGGGCGGTCCTGGTCTGTAGACGGGAAGTAGGCTACTCTCTGATGCACTTTAAATATGGCGCCCGGAGCGAGGAAGCACTGAGGTCACTGGGGGTTGGGGGGGGGCCAGCGGGGGACAAATCCGAACCCACCCACCAGCCATCTGGAGTGTTTACTGTGACTGCATTATTAATGAGGCAGGCAGGAGGCGCTGGGAATGGGACGATACGGTGCGTAAACCCGTTATTGTGGCCAGTGGGTAGTACAACAATTTTCCCATCCGCTCCCACACTCTGTGCACATCTGGGACCATTCCGCCCAGTGACTGGGATGACAGAATGGAAAGCTGCACATCCAAGTTTGCTTGTGGTGCCAAGATAGGCGGCATAATAAGCAGCTTAAATGGAAGCGTAAAATTACAAAAAGACATTGGTAGATTAAATGAATGGGCAAAAATGGATTTTAGTGTAGGCAAATGTGTAGTCATCGACTTTGGACTTAAAAATGATAAAACAGGGTACTTTCTACATGTTGGAAAGCTTAGAAGCAGTGGAGGTCCAAAGAGGCTTCGGCGATGTGCATAGATCATTAAATTGTCATGAACAGGTACAAGAAATAATCAAATAGGCTAAGGAATGCTGCCATTTACATATTGAAGGCTACAATACAAGGAGGGTATGGTACAGCTTTGCAAAGCCCTGGTTAGACTACACCTGGAGGACTATGAGCAGTTCTGGGCACCACACCTTAGGAAGGATATCTTTTGGGAGCGCAGCGTCGATTTACCAGAATGATAACTGAACTTGAAGGGTTAAGTCATAAGGAGAGCTTAAACAAGCTAAGGCTGTGTTCCCTGGCACTTAACATGTTATCGGGTTATTTGATTGAATTTATTCAGATATTAGGTGAATCTGACAGGATGGTTCGGTAGAAACTATTTCCCCTGGTTGGGGAATCTCGAGCTGGGGGGCAAAGCCTAAAGAATCGAGCCAGATCTTTCAGGAATGAGGTTGGAAACGATTCTCCACGGAAATACTAGTTGAGGTTTGGAGTTCTCCCTTCCACAAACAGCAACTGATGCCAGGTCCATTGTTAACTTTAAATCGGAGATTGATAAAGATCTGTTAACCAAAGGTATTAATGGATCTCAGCCACTATGGAGTTAGCTCACAGATCAGCCATGATCACACTAAATGGTGGCAGAACATGCTCGAGGGACAGAATGGCCTCCTGGTCCTAAGTTCCATTCCTTTTAAGGGTGGATTGATGCATATTTACACTCAGTTGCCTATGCATTTCAACGGGGCACTTTGAAACTCTTTACACGTCTTTGCTTCACGTCAGAACCCTATGCAGTGGCTTGGTTCAATCACCATTAAGCCAGTGGACCAAAACAGGAGATCAGAATGAGTAAGAGAACACACGTGCAGGTTGCATTTAATGTTGCAATTATACTGCACCAAGCAGCTAACATACTTCACATCATCTCTGAGCAGGAGAGCTGTATACATATGTACTTACACACATGAACAGTCTGCTTACTGCCTCTGACAGCTGGTGAAATTTCAAGACAGTCAACAGAGCTGGGAGGATCCTTCCTCTCATTCAGAAGGCAACGTAGTGGGCCCCAGCATTTCGAGAATTTTAAATTTTTTTGCGGGATGTCAATGGTGCTGTCAGGGTTGCATTTAAACCCCACTCCTCATTGCCCAATGAAGAGAATGTTGGGAATTGTCCTATCGATGCTGCTCACACAATGGCGTTGGCTATGGTGTTCCAAGATTTCAACTCAGCATCAGTGAGAGAATGGTGATGTATGTCCAAGTCAGCCTACTGCGTGACTTGGAGGAGAACTTGGCATTCCCATGGCCTTGTGATCTTGCCCGTTGTGGTAATAGAGTTAGCAAGTTCTCCCCTCCAAGTCACACACCGTCCTGACTTGGAACCATGGGCAGAATCTTCTGTTGGGTGTGCGGAGGGGGAGGGGGGGGGGGGTTGGTGGTGGAGGGGAGCGGGGCCTGCATGTTAACGTGTCACAATGATGCGCGGTGACATCAGACGCACGCCCAACATCACCGCCCGTCAGTCCGAGCTTCAGATCGGCGGGCGGGCACCGGGGTCAGCTGCATACCCGCTGAAGTGTCAAAGGCCTCTTAAGGCCATTCATGAACTGGTTGAAGTAATTGTCAGGGCTACCCATCCAACTTTAAGGTTGACGGGGGGGTGTGGAGAGGGTGGGTGGGGGAGGGGGGTGGTGGGGGGGCAGGTGAAGCACCCAGGCAGCCTTCGCTTTTCTCGGGGAACCTGATCCACGGTCGGGATGAGGTTTCATGAAGCGTTAATCGATGAAACAAAATTAGTTCTCAAAATTCATAAGCACCTCCCAACTCCTGTCATGGTCACAGGAGGCGACGTGTCGGAATAATTTTTTTAATTCTTTTTTTCAATTTTTTGGAGTGAACTTAATCTCCCTGAGGCAGCACTGTGCCTCGGGGAGATTTCTGCGCTCTTCCGCGCGCACGTGTCCAGAAGATCGCAGGCCCTGACCCTCCCTCTTCCCCCAGCCTGCACAGGGAGCACTGGGAGCTTCTGGCTGCGCATCACGGTGGGTGGGCCTTCATTGGCCGGCCCACGTAAAATGGCGGCACGCAGCCGATCGTGGGTGGCGACCGGCTCCCCACCAGCTCACCCGACGGGGAGAAAATCCTCCCCCCGTATCGCTGTTCCTTCACTGTCGCTGCATCAGGTTGCTGGAACTCCCTCCCTAACAGCACTGTGGCCGCAGCGGTTCAAGAAGGCGGCTCACCACCACCTTCTGAAGGGCAGTGAGGGATGGGCCATAAATGCTGGTCCAGCCAGCGACACCCACACCCTGCGAATGAATAGGAAAATGAAACAAAGTTCACAGTCGGGGTGGGGGGAGAGACGCTGTCAAAGTTACCTTAGCAAGTTGCTGCAGTACATCCTACAGATAATCTGTACGTATAGATGTCTGCACGATCAACCACACTCAACCAAGCGGATGCAGGTTACAATTGCAAGAACGTCCTGGACGACGTTAAGCTTCATTAAAATGCTGTCCCAGTTCTATCTATCCAGACAAACAGTGAATATTTTATCATAACATTTACTTATATAATGCCTTTAATGAAGTAACACATTCCAAGATGCAGCACAGGAGCATTATCAAACAAAATTTGATGCCATGCTACAGGCAGCTGACCAAAAGCTTGGTCAAAGAGGTAGGACTCAACGTGTGTCTTAATGGAAGGGAGAGAGAGAAGAAGGAAGGCCGAGACAGTTAGGGAGGGAACTTCGGAGATCAGGGCCTGGCCGGTTGAAGGCATGGCTGCCAATAGTGGATCCTTTAAAATTGGGAATATGGAAGAGGCCAGAATTAATTGTGACTTGAGTCTTTTAGAAGGTTTGAAGTGTAAACAGGTTAGCCAGCCGAGCAGCCAGCCCTGATCTTGTAGCCGCTGTATTGATACAGATGGACCAAACGTTTCTCGTAAATGGTGAGCCCCAAGCTCCTGGTGGAAGTGGCCCCACTGGGGACTGTATTGTTATCAGAGGAGTTATGAATGGAGATAAACACTGGACTTGTTGGCCTTGCCTCATAATAGAAGGAATCTTGTTGATGAAGCAGCTGAAAATAGCTAGGCTATTAGCAAGGTCCCCTCGCATCCCACCCCCGCACCCCCCCACCCCCCACAAAGGAGTATTTGCCATGATGTCCTGTGGTTACGATGACTGACCTTTGACAGCTGTGGCCATTTTGTTTTGTGTCAGGAGAGTTTTTCTTGGACCTCCTTTGACCTCTGTTTTATTGAGAGAACATATTCAGTTGATTGCAGCCATGGTGTCAAGGGCGGTTACTCTGACTTCTTTTCTTTACTTGACTGCAGTTTGTGTGTCCAGATCTGAATCGAGGCTGTGGTGAGGTCGGGCTGAGTTCTCCTGGTGGAACCTGAACCAAGTGCAACCGAGCAGATTGTTGACGGAAATCTTCTGCTTTGTTGTGTAGATGCCAGTCATAGCAGTAGCCCAGTTAGGAAGCAGCTAACTCTGGGGCACTGCAGCTGAAATTTTGCCAAGGTTGCCCTTTCTGTTCCAATACACTCTGCTTCATTACATCATATGGAGTGAACTGGTTGGCTAGACACAGCCATCAATGATGCTGGAGGTCTCAGGAGGGTGCTGAATAGGATCATCCACACATACTGTTAGTTGAAGACATCTACAACCAGTTCAGCCTTGCCTCTTTCACTCATGTGCTGGGCTCCTCCATCACTGAGGATGGGGATGTTTTGTTGAACTTCCTCCATGCTAGTGGCCCACCTGAACTGGATTTGGTGTGGTAAAGAGAGCACTGCTTTTGGTGTTTGCCATGCAGGTAGCCCTCTGTACTACACCAGATTGGAACCTCATTCGAAGGTATCACTGTTGTTCCTGGTATGCCTTTCTACATTAACCAAGATTGGCATTCCTGCTTGAGGATGATGGAGGAATAAAGGATACCGGGTCGATGAAGTTATAGAATATTCAGTTCTATGCTGCTAGGTTGGCATAAGCCTGTGCTACTTAGCATAGAGAATGTCCTCACTGTGGAGATGAGATAGTTATGATGTATGATAATGTAGTTAAGGACACAGTACCTCCAGGATTGTAATCTCTGGGTTTCACCCAAAATCATATGCTGTTTCACAGAGGGAGGAAAAGATTATGATTGTCATTGTTTGAGTGAAAGGAGACAGTGCAGAAGGGAAGTTTCAGAGTCCTGGGCCACTAGGACTATTTTGGAGAGACGTGACACGATGGCTTTTAACTGGAGAGACACTCTGGGCGGAATTTTCCCATCTTGCCCGTGATGGCCTTCATGGTGGGCGGGGGAGGGTAATCTAGCAGGAGCCAAAAAATCGGAAACCCGCCAGCGTAAAAATAGTTTGCAGTTGCCCCAATGGCAGGTTAATGCGGGTCAGGGGTCTTACTGAGGAGTGGCATGAATACCACTTGCATTCATGACCATCTCATGAGTGCTCATTTAATTAGCTCCTTGTCAGAACCACATTCATCTTTCCACGCCAGCGGGAAGTCATGCCGATCTGAATCTCATTTGAAAAAGGGCGGCATGCACATGTCTGACCTCACTTCGCTCATGACTTTGAGGTGACTACATGTAGTCTTCCTTCAATAGCCCTGCGCCAGTCTTGTTGCGGTGTCAGTGGAATGCTACACTGCTGGGGCTGTAGGCTTGGTCAGCTCTTGGAGTCACCACTGTGCAGCAGTACTCAGGGAGGGCTCAACTTTCACACACTGACCGGTATTGTGACCAGGGGCTGTTGGAGGGGTGGGGGAGGGTGCGGTGTAGGCGTGTTCTGCTCCCGGTGGGTGTCACTGTTACTCACAAGGACAGCACGAGGCAGCAGTACTCACACAGGGGCTGAGCGTTCAGAAACCAGCATTTAGACCGGTGAAGGCGTTGGGAGGGTTGGGGGGGGAGGGAGGGGGTGGTGGGTGGAGAAGGGTGGACACACAGGGGGGCAATGGAGAAGGAAGGCTTTGCAAGGGGTTGGTTGGGGAAGAGGGCATGATTGAAGGCAGGGAGGCTTTGCAAGGAGGTGAAGGAGGAGGGGGGGACGATGGGTTGGGAAGCTGGAGCCCGACAAGGCAAACTGAAACGATGACGAACGAGGGAGTGAAAGGGATACCACGTGTATGAGAGAGAGGTGATGCACACAGACTGCTGGATAGGAAAAGTTGGGGGGGGCAGGGTTGTTGGTGTGCTACAAGAGGGATGTGGCACACACAGACTCTTAACACAGTGGGAGGAGGCTTGGAAGGGTGATATTGTCGTCTTCAGTCCTGAGGATAATGGAAAACTCAGTGAAAGGCAAAATCATTGGTCCGGGCCTTGCAGTCAGGAGTCAGAGTGGAGACAGGACTGGGGTTGTGTGGACCTCACAGTTAACAGTCAGAGAGTGGAGACAGGGGTGCAGCAGACATGCTGCAGGAGTAATCATTGGGAGCAGGAAGTACTCTCGTTCCAGGGATGGGCAAGGTCTGTGTGCTCAGTAGGAATAATGCACAGCTTGGTGCTTACAGTCACTTTCCATGGGCTTGCCTGTCTCTGTACTGAGCTGTAGATGGTATGGTGATGGTAATGGAACCACCATCTTGCTCTACTGGAGTAATGGCGCAGTTATAAAACAAGAGTAGAAGCAAATCTGAACAGGAGGAGTCTGAGACTGTGTGGGAGGAGTGCACTGCTGGAGTGAAGGGCCCTTTCTGGGGGCAGTCTCTAACTTGTTGATGCTGCAAGAGTGAACTGGAGCCTTATTACAGAGAAAGGAGGAAGACCTCCTTGCAAAGAAGGTAATTGGAAGCCAAACCCTTTAGCAGATCTGAAACAGGGAAACTCAGAAGTCAATGTCTTAACTTCACATTTGCAGCATATCAGCATTAACACATCGGGATGTATAATTTGAGAAAGTAGGCAATCGGTAAGGAGGCTGTAGTAATTATGGTTTTGTTAAATGTTGGGTTATACATTTAAGAATAACCCTGTGATATAAGATCGCATGATTTGTGTAAACCAATGTGTTAGCAACACGGACTACCTCCACAGTCAGTGTAGAGATAGAGATGGAGTTGAAAGAACACATGTAGTTGCTGCTGGCTGTATTGTAAATCAACCTAATGTTTCCACTTAGAAAGTTTCTGCAGATCAACTCTGTTACAATAGGTGACAACAAACTGGCGATGAGGATGGGATCAGGATAAATCGTGATAAATCAAGATAAATCAAAATCGGTGCTGTACCTCGCCCAGCAATTGTATCAAAGTCTGTTTAAAATAACAAAAGATATACTCACCCAAAATGCCATAATTTGGTAGAATTGATCCCTTTGAGCCAGCCACAGGCGATTGGTCTCAATGTATAGAACGCCTCACGTTCTTCTTTCAAGCAAACAAAATCATGGGGAAAGAGAAGAGGTGAGCAATCTTCTTGAGAACTTGTGGAAGAAAAACCTACAGTTTGATTCAGAGTTTGATGGCATCCAGTGCCCCAGATTCGAAGAATTTTGGAGAATCGGTGGACATCGTGAAGGAATATTTTCAACCCAAGCCTTCAGTCACGATGCAGAGGTTCCGGTTCAATTCGCGAAATTGAGCCCTGAGTGAGACAATTGCTAGCTACGTGGCGAATTTGAAGCAAATGACAGAATATTGCGAGTTCGGTGAGACTCCGAACAACATGCTCAGAGATTATTCAATGTGTGAAAGAAAGAAGACACTATTCAGAAAAGAATAGAAGGCTGAAGTGAATTTGGATTTTAAGAAGGCGTTAGAAATAGCATTGGCCATGGAAAGTGCTGTAAGAGATTCACAAGCAATACAAGGGGCGCAAAATCGCACCGATTCTCCAAATCGGGCGGGAACAGTCAGCTGAAAGTGTCGCAGTAAAGTGGGACTCTGCCACGAAATGGGAAACAGCCCCTGCTAACCAAAAAATAGGAAGAAATAGTTTAGCAGCTAAATCGAAGACCAACTTTAATTGATGTGGAAACAATCAGTCTTTTAGCGATCGGCAGTTTAAAAAAGTAGAATGTTACTTTTGTCACAGAAGAATATAATAAGACAATGCAAAGAGAGATTTAACCAAGCTTGCAAACAACAGAAGAAGCCCAATGAAATCTACAGTGTAGAAGAACCTGAAACAACAAATTCTGACATTTATTCATTGTTTAACATGAAAGTTGGGAAGACAGAACCAATATTTCTAACAGTACAAATGCAAGTACAAGTAAAGCAGTAAAAATGGAAGTAGACAAGAGAGCTTCCACTACTGCAACTGGAGAACACACTTTCAGCTATTGAAATAATGGTGAACTTCAATTAAATTTGGAACAAGCATCTGCCAAGTTATAAACGTACACAGGTGAAGAAATCTAAGTGAATGGTATCCGCAGAGTAACTGTCCATTATAGAAACCACTTGGCACAGCTACCCGTGTTAGCGGGTAGTAGGTGAAGGGCCAAGCCTTCCTGGGTGAGATTGGTTAAAGGAGATTAAATTAAACTGACCCAAAGTCTTCCATTTGAGAGCAAGTGGGCTTCCAGAGCTGCTTAAAAAGTATGCCACCGTCTTCAAGGATGAACTGGGAAAAATCCAAGGCCTGCAGGTCAAGATTTACCTAGATCCAGAAGCAACCCCACACTTCATGAAAGCAAGACTTGTGCCTTGTGCCCTGAGAGAGAAGGTTGACACTGAGCTGAACCAGCTATAGATATTGGGTGTCATAAAAGTGGTTCAGTCCTCAGAATGGGCAGCACCCATATTCCCTGTCCTTAAACCAGACCAGACCATCCGGATCTGTGGGGACTATAAACTAACGGTCAACAAAGCAGCAAAATTGGACAGGTACCCTATTCCAAAAATCAAATACCTATATGTCAAGCTAGCAGGATGGATAATGTATACAAAGCTTGACAAGAGTCATGCATTTAAGCGAGAGTTGGATGACACCTCCCAGAATTCGTCACAATTAATACCCACCAAGGGTTATACCAATATACACGATTGCCTTTCAATGTGCCATCTTTCAGAGAACAATGGAAAGCTTACTGCAGGGACTACCCCAGGTTGTAGCATACTTAGACGATGTGCTGATAGCCGGATTTACAGAAAAAGGATAAGTGCACTTTTCAAGCAAAGGAAGTAACCTATTTGGGCCACCAGATAGATTCTCAGGGGTTGCACCCTGTTGCAGAGAAGGTTAAAGCAATAAGAAAGACACCTGCACCCAAGAATGCACCTGAGCTTAAATCATTTTTAGGAATGATAAATTATTATGGGTGATTTTACCTAATTTATCTACAGTTCTGGCCCCTCTGCGTTCACTGCTAAGAAAGGTCCTGGGAGGCACCCCAAAAAGAAGCTTTCATGAAAGTGAAACAACTGTTACACTAATCCAACCTGTTAGTGCATTATGACCAGAGGAAAGACTTTGTGCTAACACGTGATGCATCTCCCTGTGGAATGGAAGCAGTACTATCTCATAGAATGGACAACGGCACAGAGTAGCTAATGGGTTATGTATCCAGGACGCTTACCACAGCTGAAAAAGGATATTTTCAGATTGAAAAGGAAGGCCTGTCAATCATTTTTGGTGTAAAAAAATGTCACCAGTATGTGCACGGCCAGCATTTCATGGTTGTATCGGACCACAAACCACAGTTGGGCTTGTTTAGCAAGGAAAAGGCTATGCATCCCACAGCCTCAGTAAGAATACAACGATAGGCCCTAATTTTGGCAGCTTATGAATACACCTTTGTGCATAGGACTGGCAACCACATCGCAATTGCCAATGCCCTGAGTTGCCTGCCCTTACAAGAGACTGACAAACACCTCCCAGTTCCACAGGAACTCATTTTCCTGTTAAATTTTCTAGATTCCTCCTCAGATGGCCTTGGTTCAGGAGATCAGGATGTAGAATCAGTTTGGGTGGATATGAGGAAAAATAGGGGGAAAAAGTCATTAGGGCGTGTAGTCTACAGGCTCCTTAGCAGTAGCCACAGTGTAGGACAAAGTATTCAAGAGAAAATATTGATTAAGGAATGGCAATAATCATGGGTGATTTTAATCGACACTGGAAAAATCAGATTGGCAGTAGTAGCCTGGGTGAGGAGTTCTTAGAATGCTTTTGAGAGAGTTTCTTAGAGCAGCGTGTTCTGGGACCAACCAGAGAGCAGGTTATATTAGATTTGGTATTGTGTAACGTGACAGGATTAATTAATGACATCAGAGTAAAGCTAGGTAGCAGCGACTACAATGTGATTGAATTTTACATCCTGTTTGAAAGGGAGAAGAGTCGGTCTGAGACTAGTAGCTTAAACTTAAATCAGGGCAACTATCTATGTGGGGTTGAAAGCTGAGCTAGCTGAAGTGAACTGGGAAACTAGGCTGGAGGATAGATCAATAGAGAAGCAGTGGCAGACAATTGAGGGGATATTTCAGAGTATTCTGAATAAGTACATTCCTATAATAAAGAAAAATTCTCAGGGGAGGACCCACCATCCATGGGTAACTAAAGAAGTTAAAGAAAGCATCAAACTTAAGGAAAAAGCATACAACTCCGCAGAGATAAGCAGCAGGACAGATGGTTGGACAGAATATAAAGAACAGCAGAGAATGGCTAAAAGGTTAATCAGGAGAAAGAAATTAGAGTATGAGAGGAAGTTATCTAGAAATGTAAAAATGGATAGCAAGAGTTTCTACAGGTACCTAAAAAGGAAAAGAGTAAGTAAAGTGAGTGTTGGTCCTCTGGAGAGTGACAGTGGGGAGTTAATATCAGATAATACAGAAATGGCGGAAGAAATTAACAAATATTTTGCTTCTGTGTTCACTACAGATGATACAAAAACATTCCAGTAATAGCTGTGAATCAGGAGGTGAACAGGCGAAAGGAACTTGGTGAAACTGAAATCACTAGGGAAAAGGTACTGAGCAAATTGATGGAGCTGCGGGCTGGTAAGTCTCCTTGTCCCAAGAGACTACATCTTAGGGTCTTAAAAGAAGTGGCTAATGAGGTAGTTGATGCACTGGTGTTAATTTTCCAAAATTCACTAGATTCTGGAAAGGTTCCATCAGAGTGGAAAGTAGCAAATAAATCCCCTCTATTCAAGAAGGGAGGGAGGCAGAAAACAGGGAACTATAGGTCAGTTAGCTTGCCATCTGTCTTGGGGAAGTTGTTAGAATTGATAATTAAGGTGGTTATAATTGGGCACTTAGATGAGCTCAAGGTAATCGGGAAGAGTCAGCATGGTTTTGAGAAAGGAAAATCATGTTTAACCAATTTATTGGAGTTTTTTGAAGGAGTAACATGCACAGTGGATAAAGGGGAACCTGTAGTCGTACTGTACTTGGGTTTCCAGAAGGCATTTGATAAGGTGCCACATCGAAGATTATTACGCATAATAAAAATGCAGGGTGTAGGGGGTAACATATTAGCGCGGATAGAAGATTGGTTGGCTGGCAGAAAGCAGAGAATATGCATAAATGAGTCTTTTTCTGATTGGCAGGATGAGACAAGTGGAGTCCCATAGGGGTCTGTACTGGGGCCTCAACCTTTTACGACTTACATCAAGGACTTAGATGAGGGGAGTGAAGACATGGTAGCTAAATTTGCAGGTGACACAAAGATAATAGGAAAGTATGTTATGAAGAGGACATGTGCAGGTTGCAGATGGATATAGATAGGTTGAGTGAGTGAGCAAAATCTGGTAAATGGAGTTTAATGTGGGAAAATGTGAAGATGTTCATTGGATAGGAAGAACAAAAAAGCAGAGTATTACTTAAATGGAGAATGGCTGCATAATTCTGGGTGTTCTAGTATGAGTCACAAAAAGTTAGTATGCAGATACAGCAAGTAATTAATGGAGTGCTGTCCTTTATTCTGAAAGGGATTGAACATAAAAGTAAGGATGTTATGCTTCAGTTATACAGGGCATTGGTGAGACTGCACCTTGAATACTGTGCGCAGTTTTAGTCTCCTTATTTAAGTAAGGATGTAAATGCATTGGGAAGCGGTTCAAAGGAGGTTTACTGGATTGATACCTGGAATGAGTGGGTTGTCTTATGAGGAAAGGTTGGACAGACTGGGCTTGTTTCCACTGGAGTTTAGAGGAGTGAGGGGTGAATTTGGTTGAAGTTTACAAGATCCTGAACGGCCTTGACAAGGTGACGTCTAAAGGATGTTTCCTCTTGTGTGTGAGTCCAGAACTAGGGGGCACTGTTTTAAAATTAGAGGGAGAACTTTTCCTATGGCGGGCAGGCTGAGCGGGAGAGGGTGCGGAGCCGATCACCACATGCAATTGGCTGCGCGCCGCCATTTTACACCGATGGGGCAATTAAGGCCCGCCCAGCGTAACACGCAGCTGGTAGCTCTTAGCGCTACCTGTGCCGGGGGGGTGGGGGGGGGGTGGTGGGGGAGGGAGAGTCGGGGCCTCAGGCTTACGCTCGCCGAATGAAATATCGAGATGATGCACGACATCATCTTGCGCCATTTTACGCATCAGCATGTCGGCCCTGCCCCCTCACTCTGACCGGAAAACTCAGACCTAGGCGTCACTCTTTTAGGACAGAGATGAGGAGAATTTTTTTCTCTCAGTGGGTTGCGTGACTTTGGAACTCTCTGCCTCAGAAGGTGGTGGAGGCGGTGTCATTGAATATTTTTAAGGCAGAGGTAGATAGATTCTTGTTAGGCAAGGGGATCAAAGGTTATGGGGGTCAGATGGGAATGTGGAAATCGAAACAGCCATGATCTTATTGAATGGCGAAACAGGCTTGAGGGGCTGAATGGTCTACTCCTGTTCCTATTTCTTATGTTCTTATGTCCCCCAAAAATGTTTGTGTGAGAGCCCTGAAGAGAATAGCCCTTTGAGTACATGATGCCACGATGAGAGTTTGACATTGGAGGGAGCTGAAGGATGACTCACCTTGGCAGATTGAATGAAATCGTTCACCCTCTTCCTGCACTGAATAGCATTTTAAGTGCACTGGCCAGCCACGCTGACGTCTCTTTGCGATGGTATCCCAGGCCGGAGAGGTGAAGCTGGTGTGCTTTCTGGAGCAGGACCTGCGGTAAGGCGTTTCCTATGTGCCCGCACTCCTCTTATCAAGGCCTGGAGGGTGTGGTGGCTGAGGTGGTGTTGCTGCCGCCTTCTCTTGGCTTGCAGACTTCTTCTTTTGGGTCGAAGGCATCTCTAACGTTCTCCTGGAGAAGGCTGGGCTGGAGAGAGAGTGAGGTGTATGTGCTCCGCTGGCCTTTAAATATGGCACTCCGACCTTCAATCCTATCAGCTCCTGACCCTCCAGGTGAATCGGAGAGATGCTCGTCTCTACATAATTAATGAGCATCCAAGCGTGGAATCGGGGGCAATTTCCTGCCATTCCGAGCAGCGGGATAAGTACCGTGGAACCCGACTCCCACCTCACAGTTCCAAAAAGGGAAAGTTCCGCCCTCTATCCTTGCAAAAAATGGTATATGGGGCATTGGGGAAAGATTTCAACTAGTTAAGGCAGTGGGACGAGAAAATCCACACAGTTGGTGAGAGAAAGGCCAGCAGACTACATGGGAAAAATGGGATTAGCTACCACAGTAAGAGTTCCTATTTGGGTAACTAATAAGACCATAAGACCATAAGACATAGGAGCAGAAATTAGGCTATTCGGCCCATCGAGTCTGCTCCGCCATTCAATCATGGCTGATAGGTTTCTCAACCCCATTCTCCCGCCTTCTCCCCGTAACCTTTGATCCCCACGGACTTAATCCACGAATTTAATACACGAATACACATGGCATAAAAAATAAAACAAATGTATATTAGAAGCACAAATTCAGCTTAAGGGGAATGATGGAGTAGCCATTACTGAGGCCTGGCTTCAAGTTGTGCATGATTGGAGGCTACATGTTCCAAGCATCAGGATCTTTAGAAAGAGTAGAGAAATTGGGAAAAGGATGGAGAATGGCAATATTGATAAAAAGGCACCATTACAGCAGGAGAAAGGAGGAATTTCAGTAAAAGTGAACAGGCAGTACCAACATGAAAGAACCTCAAAGATACAAGGTCAGTAGGAGTTACCTACAGACTTCCTAATATTGGTGACATAGTGGGAAGATAAGTAGTGAGATCGCAGAAGCATTGAGCAGAAACAATGTGATTATTATTGGGAGATTTTAACTTTCATAGCTCTCCCAGAGCAGTGGATCGCCACTTTTACACATATTTGTGTAAGCTTATTATTTTAGCTTGATATTACCTCTTACATGACTTGTTGAGCACAGTCACTGAACCAGACAAGTGGAGACTGAGAATGCTCGAGTAGTAAAGGCAATGAATTTCTGGAACGCCTTTGGGACAGTTTTCTGCAAAAACAGGCTTTAGAACTGACAAAGGGACAGGTCAATAAAACCAGAAAATGCTGGAAATACCCAGTAGGTTAGGTAGGTCAGTGGAGAGAGAAACAGAGTTAACTTTTCAGGCTGATGACCTTTCTGATAAAACCTGAAACTCTGTTCCTCTCTCCACAGGAGGCTACCTGCCCTGCTGAGTTGTAACAGCATTTTCTGTTTTTTATTTCAGATTTCCGGTATCCACAGTACTTAGCTTTTGTATTAAAGGAACAGGCCGTACTGGATTTAGGAACGAGTAACGAACCAGGATCGGTTAGCAATCTCAAAGTAAGGTAAAATAGCTTGAGAATAGAAGCCATTATAAGGTTGAATTTGACATTAGGTTTGAGAGGGTGAAGGGAGGGCCAGAAACTTGGGCTTTACAGTCAAGTAAGTCAGACCTTGACGGGTTGAGAAATGAATTAACCACAGTGAACTGGGCTGAACTATTAAAGAGGAACCATGGGACGGACTCGAAGAATTTGACACGATTCTCCTAAAAGGCATTAGCTCCACTTGTCTAGTTCAGTAACTATGATCAACAAATGAGGTAAGAGATAAGATTAAATTAAAGTGACAAGCTTGCACAAATATGGGGAGAAGTAGAAATTCAGTGGTCTGTGAGAGCTTTGAAAAGCAGTGAAGTGATATAAAGAAAGTAATAGGAGCCAATTGAAAAACAAAACTTGCAAGGGATGTAAAGCTATTAGCAAAATAGTCTTGACTTAATGGTCACATTCTCCCCTCTGAGTTGAAATCATGACATTATGAGTTCTCCTGGGTTCTTGATCAATATTTATCCCTCAACTATTATCACCAAAAGAGATAATCCGATCCTTATCTCGTTGCTGTTTGTGGGACTTGTGTGGAAATTGCTGCCATACTTCCTGCATTAACTGTGGCTGCACTTCAAAAGTACTTAATTCGCTACACGACTCATCAACCTGAGGTCATGAAAGATGGTTTATAAATGCAAGTTCCTTCCTTCTTTCCAGAAGGAATGTGGTAGGAGGAATGTGAACCTCATTAAAGGCAGATGCAGATGAGACTATCATGGACAATAAGGAAATGGCAGATTTGTTAAGTGAGTGTCTTGTATCCATTTTCATAAAGGAGGAAGAGGCCAAAACACCATTGGGAACCTAAAACTCTCTTAAGGGGAGGAAGTTAGTGGATATAATATGTTTAATAAAATGATAATAGAGAAAATAATGGGACTTGAAGCAGACAAATTTCCAGGATCAGATGGTTTCTATCCCCTCATATCTTAAAAAAAAGTGGGAAGATTGCTGATGTGCTAGTCATCATTTTCTGTTGCTTCCTAGATTCATGAACTGTGCCCATAGATTAGAAATTTTTGAATGTCATTCCATTGTGTAAGAGATGGGCAGAGTGGGGGTCGGTGGATGGGGGAAGGAATCAGATAACTGCAAATCTGTTGGCTTAAAATCCATTGTGGGAGAGTTATTGGGATCTATCACCAGGCTTAAAATGACTGAGCAGTTGACAAGTGTGAGTTGATCGAAGAAGTCAACATGGACTTGTGAAGGGTTTGTAATATCTGACAAAACTATTGAACTTTTTGAGGAATTCACCGGCATGATAGATAGGGGAGTGTCTATATGGACTTCCAGAAGGCATCTAATAAGATTCTACACAATAAATGATCAAAAATGAAAATGCCATGAATTGGAGGCAGCCTGGTGACATGGGTTGGAAATTGGTTGGGTGGTAGGAGACAGGAAGTAGGAATAAAGGTAATGCTCTCTGATTGGCAGCATGTGCTGAATGGTATTCCACAGGGATTTGTACTGGAGCCTCAACTCTTCAGCACATAAATTAATGGCTAGAATATTGAAGTAAAGAGTTGTATATTCAAGTGTTTGCAGATGATACTAAATTAGGAGATGCAATAAGCTTTGTAGACGAGAGCCAGAAATATAAAGAGACAGATTAAATTAATGGACATAAAAACAAAACATAGTGGATACTGGAAATGTGAAATAAAAACAGAAAATGATAGAAATACTTAGCAGATTAGCCAGGTCTGTGGAGAGGGAAACAGAATTAATGTTTCACATCAATAATCTTTCATCAGAACAGTTTTGATGAAAGATCATCAATCTGAAACGTTAACTCTGTTTTAAATTAGTGGACATTAGTTCAGTTGTGGGGAAGAATGAGGTAATCTACTTTGGATCTGAGAAAAATAAATCAGACCAAATAGGGCCTGGAGTCAATGTTGAGGATTCCCTCTGCATCCGTACCTCTGCTGGGTCTGTCTTTCCAATAGCAGGGAACATATCCGGGGATGGTGATGGAGTCTGGGATTGGGATAGATATGATTCTGTTGGTATGACTATCCAGGCCCTTGCTTGACTTGTTTGTGGAACGGTTTTTCCAACTTGGCCACCAGGCCTCAGATGTCAGTGAGAACAGCTTCATCGACCTGAAGCATTAACTCTGTTTCTCTCCCCATAGATGCTGCCAGACCTGTTGAGTATTTCCAGCCTTTTCTGTTTTATCTCAGATTGTCTATGTTTGCCCTGATATGGACATTGCTGAAAGGTTTATCTGGATTTTTTTCCCCCTTATTCTCGTCTTTGTAGCTGATTGTTTGCAATTAAGTGGCTCACTAGGCTGTTTCAAAGGGCGTTAAGCATCAGATATGTAGTGAGAGTCTGGATTCATGTGTCAGCCGCACTCGGTAGGGTGGCAAGTAAGCTTTTCGTTGAAGGTCATTAGTGAAACAATCCTTTTTTGTGACAATGAGGCAACTTTTTCTATTGTCTTCTGGCCCACAGTCCAGTACCATAATCAATATGCTATTCATTTAAGATATTTGTTGCTGGCTTGGCATGGTACAAAACTATAACACTATGCCTTTGCTGAACATACAATTTAATGTTGCTAATTTCACAAACCACCTTCGGTGCATCACAGTTTTCACGTGAATTTTTTACTTCATGTCAACTGGGTGCAGTAAAGTCTTGTTTGGAAAAGTTAATGTGAAGTACTTTACTTGAAGTAAAGATGGGCAGCACAATGTAAATACAGCAAAATGACTCCCAAAGCATCACATTATACGATGCAGCATTCTAATTGCCTTAATTGTAATGTTTTGTTTGATGTTGCAAAATGTTCCTTTTCGGTAGTAGCGCCGACAGTGTTGTCACCTCACATGTTGCATTTCTCCCAACATTCATGTTCGATTTAACTGGGTAATGGTTGTATGTCAGTGGATACGAAAGCCTTGTAATGTTAATTGTTCACTGAAGATTTATTATCATCAGGAATTTTTGACTTACACGATAAAATTATTGGCATGACCAATTTTTTCCCTCAATTTGGAAAATTTTAATCACCTGATCGCCAGTGCCCTATTGAAAGCTGACCCTGTTTTAGTTGAAATTCACATGAGGTGATTCTGAATAGTGATCCGGAATTTCCTGCATATTTGCGTTCAGAGATACGTGCAATCTAATTGCAAATCAAATATGGGGTCTAAATGATTGCAGAATTTTGGATGTAAGTGAATTATGCACCTAAATGCAATACGTCGTAATCTCCTTGATCTTTTACAAGATCCCACTGCCTGAATGCCTTTGTGTCCATAATGGCCCCACTTTCCTTGGTTACAGAGCCTTATGCAGAGTCCCCTGCAATCACACTTGCTTAGCGAATTGATTCGAATTTCAGGCACATCAGGGAAAAAAGTCATTTTACTGTTGTTTTATTGTGAAATGTTGAGCGGCTGTTAAAAATTTAACCTCACTGAGACCTGCTCTGTATTTTCTGCTTCTTTAAATGCATTTTTATGGCAAAGTATACATGACATTAAAAATTGAAAAGTGATGTCCATGAATGATGGTCCAACAAGTTGATATTTTAACTTTCCTACTTCAAGTGGAGATTTTTAGTGTGAATTGAAAGCTTCCACTGGCCTTTGATTGCTTACACTGATTGATACTGATTTACACCCATTTTATTCCTGTGCACTTTCTAACGAGATTCACAGGAAATTTGTGTGTAACTTGACATTGGCAGAATGAGCGTAGGAATCAATGAATTTGTGGGCCTAACCTCTGGGTTGTGCCCAGGAGGAAACTCCATCTGGTTATCTTTTTAAATTGATAAATTTAAGGTGAAGGCCAAAGCTCATTGGACTTGTGTCCCTGTGCTGAGAAGATACAAGAGATGATAAGGTCAATCAGAAGCTGTCATCAAGTTTAGGTTTTCAGTTTCTGCGGAAGAATGAGTTAATTTAAGAAACTATACAATGAATCTTCATTCAAACATATCAGAGATGCAAGTTCATATCGGATGATGCTCTCCGAGCTAGAACCCAAGACATAGAAACATGGAAAATAGGAGCAGGAGTAGGTCATTCAGCCCTTCGAGCCTGCCCTGCCATTCAATATGATCATGGCTGATCTTCTATCTCAACACCATACTCCCGCTCTCTCCCCATATCCCTTGATGCCTTTAGTGTCTAGAAATCTATTTATTTCCTTCTTAAATATACTCATGACTCAGCCACCACAGACTCCTGTGGTAGAGAATTCCACAGGTTCACCACTCTCTGAGTAAAGAAGTTTCTCCTCATCTCAGTCCTAAATGGTCTACCCCGTACCCTGAGATTGTGACCCCTTGTTCTAGAGCCCCCAACCAGAGGAAACATCATCTCTCCATTCAATCTGTCCATCCCTGTCATAATTTTATACATTTCAATGAGATCCCCTCTCATTCTTCTAAACTCCAGTACATACAGGCCTAGTTGGCCCAATCTCTCCTCATACAATAATCCTGTCATCCGGGGTATCTGTCTGGTGAACCTTCACTCCACTCTCTCCATGGCAAGGCAGCGCACGTACAAAAGTTAATTTATTTTTAATTTCTTTTAGTTCTGAAAACAAACTGGCCACTGCTCATCTCCCCAACCACAACATCCTCCACCTTCCACCAACTCCTACTTCTCTTAACATTAGTGGGAAAACCTTCAACAATCCTCATCCTGGAATTCTCATCCTAAAATCCTCCACCAACTTGCATGCACCTCTCCCCACCTTTGATCAATGCAAGTTATGTTCCTGTGTGCATATGTGTGTTTGTGTGTGTCTGTGTGTGTGTGTGTGTCTGTGTGTCTGTATGTGTATGTATGTATGTGTGTGTGTGTGTCTGTGTGTCTGTATGTGTGTGTATGTCTGTGTGTGTGTGTATGTGTGTGTGTCTGTGTGTGCATGTTTACGTGTGTGTGTGTGTGTGTATACAGTTCTCCATGGAGCAGAGAAGGAGTAAAGAAGATTTGATAGAGATGTTTTAAAATCATGAAGGCTGTGAATAGAGTAAATAAAGAGAAACTGTTTCCAAAGGATGATGGATTGATGACCAGAGAGCACAAGTTTAAGGTCAAAAACAACCAAAGGTTACATGAGGGGAAATGTTTTTATGCAACAAGTGGTTAGGGTTTGGAATGCACTGCCTGATAGGGCAATTGAGAGAGATTCTATACTCCCATTCAAAAGCACATTGGGTACACATTTGAAGGGAGATTGAGAAAGACAAGTAGAAGTAGACTAACTGAATTATTCTTTGAAAGAGCTGGTGCAAACTCAATGGGTTGAATGGCCTCCTTCTCTGCTGTCCTATTATATGATTCTATTGACGTTCTATTATTCATCAATTGTTTCCCATTGTCATGTAACTGCTATAGACTTGAGTGCAGCCTATAATAGGGTCCAGTCTAACATGATACAGTAATTGGATAGAAGAGTCAGTTGTCTCTGGAAGAAATTCCTCCCTTTTCTCATCTTGTCTCCACAAGATGCTGACTCTTGCTGGGTGCATGTCTCCAACCACCAGCATCTCCTGGATGCCTTGGCCAAGTATCTATTATTTGTGTGTAACCCAGGTCGTTGAACGACAGCAGCCTATTCAACTGTAAATGGCACAGAGCGAAGCTTGATTCTGGTCTCACCTGACATCTTCATACATGCATGTTTCTGACAGGGGTCACTGGGTCACTAGTGGCAGTAAGAATCCTGACCGATGTGCCCCAACCTCCAGGGATTTTAAGACAATTGTAGGGCAAACACCTGCTAGCTCAGCACAGCAACCAAAGCTGGGATTATTGTATTGTCATTGTGGCCATCTGCCTCTGAGGATTTATTAGCTTTGCAGACGTGAATGTGAGTTTGCATACATTGTTACCTTTCACCACCCCCTTTTCGCTCTGCACCATTTGTCCACTTGTTTGTTTGGCTAATTAGAGGAGAAACAGTTGAATACCAAAGGGTTTATTTAGCATCTTTATTCAAAAAGGAGTGAAAATGCTTATGTAACAACTGCAAGAGTTTCAATTCTATTAATTTTTGTTAATGTAATTGCTCCCTCACTTTCTCTCCCTGTGCATGATTCATGATGAGGTGTTAGCTGTGGCTCAATTGGTCCTGCTCTTGTCTCTGAGTCAGAGGGCTGTGGGTTCCAATCCTCCTCCAAAATTGAGCACAAAACCTAGGCTGACATTTTTGTGGGGTAGCAGGGTTACTTGAGACCTCAGAGGGTGATTGCTCCTATCCTTTTGTTTGTGGCCGCAGGCCAAGGTAAGAGTTCCATGCAAAGGTCCCATGATCATAATCAACAGCAGAACCAACGAATTTTCAGTGGTAAAAACAAAAAACTGCGGATGCTGGAAATCCAAAACAAAAACAGAATTACCTGGAAAAACTCAGCAGGTCTGGCAGCATTGGCGGAGAAGAAAAGAGTTGACGTTTCGAGTCCTCATGACCCTTCAACAGAACTAATTGAATATTAGAAGAGGGATGAAATATAAGCTGGTTTAAGGTGTGGGTGGGGTGGGGGGGGGTGGGTGGGGGGAGAGAAGTTGGAGGGGGTGTGGTTGTGGGGACAAGCAAGCAGTGATAGGAGCAGATAATCAAAAGTTGTCACAGACAAAGGAACAAAGAGGTGTTGAAGGTGGTGATATTATCTAAACGAATGTGCTAATTAAGAATGGATGGTAGGGCACTCAAGGTACAGCTCTAGTGGGGGTGGGGTGGAAAGACTAGCAGGGCATACAAGATTTAAAAATAATGGAAATAGGTGGGAAAAGAAAAATCTATATATATTATTGGAAAAAACAAAAGGAAGGGGGAAGAAACGGAAAGGGGGTGGGGATGGAGGAGGGAGTTCAAGATCTAAAGTTGTTGAATTCAATATTCAGTCCGGAAGGCTGTAAAGTGCCTAGTCGGAAGATGAGATGCTGTTCCTCTAGTTTGTGTTGGGCTTCACTGGAACAATGTATCAAGCCAAGGACAGACATGTGGGCAAGAGAGCAGGGTGGAGTGTTGAAATGGCAAGCGACAGGGAGGTTTGGGTCATTCTTGCGGACAGACCGCAGGTGTTCTGCAAAGCGGTCGCCCAGTTTACGTTTGGTCTCTCCAATGTAGAGGAAACCGCATTGGGAGCAACGAATGCAGTAGATTAAGTTGGGGGAAATGCAAGTGAAATGCTGCTTCACTTGAAAGGAGTGTTTGGGTCCTTGGACGGTGAGGAGAGAGGAAGTGAAGGGGCAGGTGTTACATCTTTTGCGTGGGCATGGGGTGGTGCCATAGGTGGGGGTTGAGGAGTAGGGGGTGATGGAGGAGTGGACCAGGGTGTCCCAGAGGGAACGATCCCTACGGAATGCCGCTGGGGTGGGGGGGTGAAGGGAAGATGTGTTTGGTGGTGGCATCATGCTGGAGTTGGCAGAAATGGCGGAGGATGATCCTTTGAATGCGGAGGCTGGTGGGGTGATAAGTGAGGACAAGGGGGACCCTATCATGTTTCTGGGAGGGAGGAGAAGGCGTGAGGGCGGATGCGAGGGCCCCACCCCCCCCCCCCCCCCCCCCCCCCACCTTAAACCAGCTTATATTTCACCCCTCTTCTAATATTCAATCAGTTCTGTTGAAGGGTCATGAGGACTCAAAACGTCAACTCTTTTCTTCTCCGCCGATGCTGCCAGACCTGCTGAGTTTTCAGTTGTGTTGGCTAAAGAGCTGGAACCTCAAGGGGCAACGGCTGATCACAGGCGGACGATTCCTTGAAAGAGGACTTCACTGAGTCCATTGAGGAAGGCAATGGGAAACCACCTCCTGTATTCTTTTCTCTAGTCATATTGCTCCAAATAGTTGAACATGGAAGGCTCTTATAAGCAACTGAAGAGGGAAATGCTGGACAGTGAGGCATAGAGAAATGAGCAGAGAATTAGGCAGATCCCCACTATTATTCCTGTGCGGTACCGAGGGAATGCTGCACCATTGGAGGTGCCACCTTTCAAATGAGAAGTTAAAATGAGGCTCAGTCTACCCTCTTAGGTGGGTGTAAAGGATACCATGACATTTTTCTGAAGAAGAGCAGGGGAATTATCCTGGCTAATACTTACCCCACAATCAATATCCCAAACACATTACCTGGTCATGATCAGATAGCTGTTTGTGGGATCTTGCTGTGCACAAATTGGCTGCCCCATTTTCTACATCACAATAATGACTGCACTTCAGAAATATTTCACTGGCCGTAAAACATCCTGGGAGGTCCTGAGGTGGTGAATGGTGCTATATAAATGCAAGTTTTTCTTTCGTACAAATTATACTCAGAAGGAGACCATCTTGCATATTGCTCCTGCGTTAACTTTTTCATCTAGAACTAATTCATTCAATTTTTCTGCTGTCCAGTGTCCTATTCAGTTCCAAGTTGAGTTTTTGACCTATATTCTCTCCATCACAAAGAATATCTACTTTAACCTATGTCACCCCTACCTTAGATCATATTCCACTGAACATGTATCTGTGAATTTGTCACCTCCAAACCATGCTATTTACAGCCCCTATCCAAGTAGCCTCCATCCTCCAGCAACTTAATTCTGTTCCCAGCATCCTATCCCACATCAAATACCATTCACCCATTACACCTGTTCTCACTGACCAGCCTTAGCTCAAGGCTTTCAAATGCCTCAAATTTAAATTTCTCATTCTCATGTTTAAACCTCTCTATGGCCTCGCCCCTCCACAGATCTCTAAGCTCTTCCACTGCCATAACCCCTGTCACTTGAAAACTATCTGTTCCAATGACTCTGGCCACTGGTGTACTCATTTTCCTTTGTCTAACCATTGGTAGCTGGTTTAGTTTTGTAAGCTCCCAAGGCCCTAATGCTCTGGAATTCCCTTCCATCCATCCACCCCCTGTCCTCCATTAAGATGCCATTAAAAACTCACCTTTTTGATGTAATTTCTGTTTGTCCCTCCTAAACTCTCTCCTATAGCCCATCATTGCTCCTAAACCACCCTCTACCGCCTGATCACCCCTCCTAAACCTCCTGTATATGTTGCTACAGTCTCAATTCCAAAAGCCACATGAGGGAAAGATTTACTTTTCTTTCTTTCTTCTAGTGATAACACTGTGTCTATCACAGCATTATTACAGTACAGGAAGAGGCCATTCAGCTCATCATTTCTGCACTGGTTCGCTGAGCAACTGACTTAGTGCCATTCTCCTACCTTCTCCCTATAACTCTGCACAGTCTTCCTGTTTAGATAACAATCTAATTGCTTTTTGAATAGTTTGGTTATACCCATCTGTTACCAAATCTACCAATGAATGAACACAAAATTTGATTGCCTACCCTCTCATAACAATTATTGATTTGAAAACCTTTAATAGGCTCCTTAACTTTCTCTGTTCCAGCGGTATAAATCCTAATTGTTGAGTAATTTTTGATAACTATGACCTTTCAGTTCTGTATCACAGGCAGATTTTATGGACTTTCTTACTGCCTGTGATCAGTGTGTTTTGTGTATGAGGAATGTGTGTTTTTTTACCCTCAGAGCAATTGTCCCAATTTAAATAATTCCAGCAGCAATCTTTTTGTGAACTCAAAAATTTGGAAGGTTCTTTATTGTCACGTGCTGGCCCTGGAGGTTAGAAAATGGAATGTCTCACTCACTCGATTCACCCACGCTATCAACTAACACAAAGATTATACACCAGTGAGGAAAGAAATACAATTATAATTTATGATTGTCTCAGTCTCTATCATGGCAAGCGTGACGTTTCTTAGATGAGTTGAGGCTCTGGTTGAAGTGAAGGCCTCGTGAGGCAAAGCACCCTTAGTCAGTTGTGAGGTCTTTTGTGGTTGAATTTCCAGGGGGCTGATTCTCAGGTGAACTCAAAGTTGGGACAGGTTGGAGAAAGTCCTTTTCTTTGTTAGGAATCTCCCATTTTCAAGTTATTGCTGTGTATTACCTTGGCTGCTTGGATGTCTTGCAGCTGGTTGATGGCTTTCAGTAGAACCTGTTTGCAGAACAGCTTTTCTTTTTGTTTTTAAAGGCAACAAACATGGCTGTGTCACCATGTGACCTACTACACATCCAACGTCCTTTAGCAAATATGATGGGTGGCCTGACTGATTGTATGTCCTGTTTGATGACTTTCACACCTTGAGAGTTTGAGACATCCTGTTTCTTTGTTTCTGAATGACCTATTCAATTTGAAATTACACTTTTTTGAATTGTTTTCAGGAAAGGCATTGGGTTGACATCAGTCTGGAAAGTTCTTTTTGTTCCCTCCTGAGACAGGGGAGGGAATCCACTTCAGAAGTCAGGTGATCCTTGGGCAGCTATCTTTTTGTAGCCTTTTGTGGTTTTTAAAAATCTAAAGTATTGTAACCTTTTAAAAACCTTTCAGTCAATATTATGAATTTCCTGGAAATTCATAATATTGACTAAAAGTTTACAATTCAGAACATGACATCTGTCATAATTCTAGTGAATCTTCACCGTATTCTCTCAGTAGATTTAAATCCGGTAATAATTTATCCAAAGGATTGTTCAGACTGTTTGTTTTAACTCACCAAGTTTTGAATCCAGTTTACAAGAGTGCTTTGGTTTTTAATTTGTGGAATATGTAATCATTGTATTTTGAGTGTTATATTTGACTGCATTCCATAAATGAATAAAATACACCTGTGCTGAAATTAAGATTAATTACTGCGCCTATGAGTTGCTTTGTTTATTCCTGAGTTTAGTTTAAATTGTGCAGTTAATTAGTAAGTGATAGTAAAATAAAAGTTTGAAACAGATCTGAAGAAAGAGTTATATCTCTCTGGCAGCTGTAGCGGCATCTAGTTGATCCGGTGAAATCGGCAAGCAATGCGAGCAGAAGTAACATAATGGTTTGTGTTGTAGTCTTGTTTATGTCCTTTTGCTTAGATTTACTGTTGTCCAGATGTCAATAAGACTGAATTCAGACATCGGCTCGATTAATGTATTTCTCGATTTTGCATTACAGTGGTCAGTACCTGTCCCCTCCAGTTCTCTACAGGATCTGGAATTAGATTAAAATTCCCATTTTGTAAAGATAACGTTACAATTTCAAGCAGCTGTTTTGTCAACCACAGCTGTGAGAAGCTCTGTTGCATTTAAATTGGCCCCTATCTAGAATTGGCCCTGTGTCTGATAAATAAGCTCTCCAACTATCTCTTTGTATTACGTATTGTTGCCTTTTTCTTAAGCCGACAGTCAAAATTACATTGTATTCCTTAGAATGCTAAAATAGACAGTTCTAAGGTAAAAGCAGAATTTATAAGATGAGAGTGGTGCATCAAATATTATCAAATACAACCAAAATTGGTATTTCTGTTACCATTGAGAATTAAATTAATTTACTGTGTATAATCTGAGTGCATCAGAATATGCTTCCTTAAATTTCTGTGTAACACTGCAAAATGCTTTGAATGGATTACTGGCTTACACATTTTTGTGACATAAAATCACTACTCAATGTGTAATGCAGAACTATTGATCTGGTGTATCGAAATTTGATTGATCAATTATTGTTGTAAATGTTCCATTGCTGTACTTGCTCCCACCCTTCTCTTTAATTTAAGCAGATTTGCAGTACTCTCCACGGCTCTGTCTCTCCTCTATAACTAGAGCTTCAGAATCAAAAGCAATTTAGTTTAATAACAATATGGGGCAGTGCTATTACTTTAAAAGCATTTTTGATGTACAGTTATCTGTAAAGTGCAAAGAGTAACCTTTCAAGGGGCATAATAACATTCTTGCACTGAGTATGGGGTTAAGCTCTCTCAGAGAATACTCCCAACAGTGTACTATCTGTAAATAGACAAAGAAAGCAGGGGTCAAATGATATTTGTGAACTGTAAGGTTTGAAAAGAACACCAATAGTTGGTATCCACAGATTTCAATAAGAGGAAATTAAAACATGCTCATAATTTAATGCAGTGTCTGAGTTGGAATATATGTCCATTGTTTAACTATATTTTAATGCATTCTCAATGGATAGTGATAGGACGTGAGGCTCTTTGCTCCATCTTTCTATCCAGCCACAGTACTAGGCATATTTGAGCGTGGGCATGCATCCAGTGATATTGTGGCACACTTGGGTGCCCACATGAAATCCCTAGCACTGCCTTTGCTGTCACCATGTCAAAAGATGTCCTTTTTGCAATTGGCTAGTATCTGACAGGCTTGCAACTGCCCAATGAAAGAGATGGTTGGGCTGTTGTATGATGCTAGCTAGTGGGACAGAGGAGAAGAGGATTTATGTTGATGTATAATGAACCTAAGCCACCATTACAGTGAAATACGCTTTACCCCCCCACCCCCACCACCCACCCACCCTTACCCCCACAAACATCCTTTGATTGGATGGAACATGGGTGGGATATACAATCACATTTGCCTTGTCCAATCTTTTAACTGTGTTCAGTAAATGGCACAATAATTATTTCATTTTCAATTGCTGCACATAGTAAATGAATGGTGTTGGAAACAAAGTGCAGCAAATCAGGGTGAATAAACGTAAGAAAGATAGAGCAGACTGAGAAAGATAAATAATGTATTAATATCTACATAATCAGAATGAATTAGAAACTGCATATCTTTGCGACAGAAGTCCACTTACAAAGCATGATTAATATTATAGATCAAAGATCTGAAAATCTAACCGTTTGATTGAAACGCAAACTGAAACATGAATAATAAATTTGCTTCACAGAGCAGTTTAGTGGTTAGCACGGGGCTGTTGGTAAATTGGTGGATATTTTTCTAATTGTAGCGTCTGCTTACAAAGAAGGTGATGATTCTTAAAAGCCCACAGGATTGTTCCTCAGATGCTCGTTTTTGATTGATTTTTGGTTTATTTATGTAAACCTCAGATAATTACCTGACTGACTCAAAACCCAATACCTCTTCTCTGATGGCCTTGTTTGTTAATATCAGGTCAAATTAATACATTAAAATGTCTAGTGACTGATTTATTTGTGCTCCAGTTGATATATACATTTTTTTTTTAGCAGATTACTTAAGTAAATTGGATTGAATTTAATAATAAATCATTGTGTCAAATTGGAAGTCCATCAGGTGGTTATTGTGATTCTGGAGCACCCTTTGATGTTGGTAGGAGTAGGTGCTTTTTAAAGGAAAATTCGACTGTGGGTTTAAAAACAAAAAGCCTGTCACGTGAAATATTAGTAAATTGTGCTTATTGACATGGCTTGTCGACAATAGATCAGGATTAAATTTGGCTTCTGGTTCTCATCCTTAGCCAGCCTCTTCCTGCCCTGTGGGCTGGGGTCAGTGAAACCAGAAATGTGTGTCAATGTTTTAAACATTGGATTTCAGAGCAGTTTCTTCAAAGCTGTGTGAGATACTGGCTGTGTAATATTTATCCAGCTGCCAGATTTTGGAAGGTGTATATTTCAAAACACTAGTTCGATATTATATTTGTAGGAAGAAGCACTAAAGGGAGTTACTACAGAAATGGGCTGAGACGATAGCATATTCTTAAGCCTTTGAAGTGTAAATGTCTCACTGGACTCTCAGAATGTAATGCTGTTCTTTTTTTCATATAACCCACATAAAGTAGTTGGTGGGTATGATACCATTTTATATGATTTATTCTTTTTAGCAATGATCCAAGAGATGCATTATACTGACTATGGTCACCAAATATAATGAGGGTTAAGTTACGTCAATTACTCTCATTGTATCTTACAATCTCTGCACTTTATTTTAACATGCAAGTTTTGTTTTAATATGGATATCCCCTCCTTGGACACAATGAAAAGGTCTGGCGCGCTAATCTACTTTGCCTTTATGGAGTGTTGTTACATTACCAGTGATCACGAGGCATTCATCCTTGTAATTCTATTAGTCCAGTCGCCAGAACATTTTTTTTTGCCTCCAAAATGTATCCTTTCCTTCTGAAAGGACTGAGTTATGCTTGGAGACTGTTCCACAGGTGGCAATTGCTCTTCAGGATATCTTCCAATTAACTATGCAAGACAGTTGAATGTGAGTGTTGGCAGGCGAATCAGCGATGGGAATTGGTGGGCGAGTTATCGAAGCAAAGCTCAATACTGCTCGCATCTAGTATTCACACACACTTACTTTCCAGCAGGAGGAACTAGTTTGAGAACAGGATTGGGAGCTCTGGTAGATTTTGTTTTCTCCCCACCCCAACCCAGGGACACTGTGAGTCAATCACAGCATCCTACCCACATCTTGACTAAGGTGAGTTAGCATAGGTCACAGATCAAGCCCAAAGCTTGGACTCTGTGGCTTAGTGCCATACAGTGCGGTATATCCATCAACAAGCTACGCGGGAAAGCTCATGAGGTTACTTTGGCCGAAAGTTCCTGATAGCGCAAAACAAACAGGACAGATAAGAAATTCAACTCTCATATTTTCCACGCAATTTTAAATCGGCTTATGTTACTGATGATGCATTCTCGTCCTGCCAGAAAATGTTAGCATTTCAACTTCACTGTAGTGGGAACGTGTAAGTTTCAGCACTATGAATGTTTGGAAACTGATTTTGGTTTTGCCCATCATGTTTATGACAACATGCAAAGCACCATGGTTTTGGGAACAGAAATAACACACATATATAAAGTTCACATGTACTGAAAAGAAAGACTGGTCAGTGAAGACAAAGGGTCACAGCAAAAACAATCACAAAGTGTTTCTGTCAGAAGCTGCGCATTTCCAACCCACTGATTGTTTGTTGTTTGTGGGATCTTGTTGTACACAAATTGGCCACGGGCTTTCCTACATTGCAACGGTGGCTATACTCCTAAACGACATCATTGGATATCCTGAGGTTGTGCAAGTCGCTATATAAATGCAAGCCTTGTATTTCTTTTTCTCTCTGAAGAGGACAATGAGGTCAGGATGATTTCTATTTGTGGTAAAGAGGAGAACATGCAAATTGACGCAGGGGAATAAGAAGACGGTGGAGGGATGGAGAGAGGAGAGTGCTTGCTTCAAACTGACCCACACAATGGGTAGCCCTCCCTACTTAGTGTCACAGAAATATCATTATTGTCCAATTTACATACTTATAAGGCACTACGAACCAAGGTGCACAAATTAATATAAAATACAACGTTGTCACCCGAGTGAAAAATATACTGTAGCCAGAATAAAATCTGACCCAGCGATAATAATGATAATTTATAAATAAATGGAAAAGGTATCTTTGTAGGGTGCAAGCCAAAGGAGATGGTAAGTTTGAATCTTGCATTATTTTTGGAGGTGGTGCTGCAGTTCTCAATAGATTAATGGTCCATAGTTTCAATAAAGAACCACATAAAGCCTTAGAAAGACACATAGCACGTAATGTTATAATTAGTACCAGCATCACCGTTAGCAACCATGCTAATAGGAAATGTATGCAAAACCTATCTCACTAATGACCAGGAGAAAAATGAAAGTCCAGATTGGAACATGGTGCAGCTAATTGTGTAAAATTCTCCACTTGAAAATTACAGCTTTAGTGTTTTTAAAAAAAAGCAAATGCAGATATTATCATTGACACAATCTCCCGAACACAATAATTACTAGCATTGCTGCTATTCCCTACATTGTATATGGGGGGAAGAAACCAATATTTAGTTCTCAGATATCAGAAAGTCCTTCAATCATCAAAGGGTTAAAAATATACCATCTCCTCTGTTCATTCCCGTAATTATTCCCTGCAGAGTGTGTTTCCCACAGGTGATTAAATATAACTTCTTCTGCAGTGTTGCTAGAGTACCAAATTCATACCTAAATGTGATGGGAGCGAGCACAAAAGCAGCATTTATGTGAGGCTTAAATCAAGTTTGCTTTGTTGGGGGATTCCAATGGGTGGGTGCTGTGTGTGTCAGGTGAGTACAGGGACCAATACCCCAGGCAAATGTAACTTCTGTTTTGTGAAGTTTTAAAGAAACAATGAACAATGCATACGTGGATCCTTGCATTTTCAAGAGCAGGATTCATCATTTTGTGTGATTTAACAGTTCTGTTTCTGCCAGCTAGCCAAGAACAAGGCTTGGTGTGCCCAGAAACTGGAGGAGAAAATTCCAGCTCCGAATGCTCAGGTGCTGTTCCGACCCAAATCAAGCCTACGCACCCCATCCAATATGTCAAGCTGCATATTCCTCGTGCCAACACTGTGTGGAAAAATGTTAATTGGTTTTGGTTTGCTGCTGGTGCCAGACTTCATTTAGTGTCTGTCACAGGTGCAAAATGCACTTGCACTAGTGCATAGATAATACAATTGAGCCCATTATGCATTATCTAAATGCTAACACAACACAAGTGAATCATTGTGATAAAATTACAATTTTAATACTTTGGCCTTGAGCTAAGCTGATTGTGAGAGTTGACATGATCTGTTTTATTTCATTTTCTGCATGTTTGGATAGGAAAACGAAATGTGGCGTGTTGAACAAGTGACTGAATTAACATTATTGCACAGTATTACTGTTCCTTTGACTTCCAAATCTGGATATTGTCTTCATTCATTTCTTTTTGCTGCACTTGAATCTATTCTTCTTCTTCGGTTGTGACTGTGGCTAAAATATCCCTTCAACCGTATTCTTCCTTTCCATGTAGCTGGTTGAAGAGAAATATCTAAGTCTCTCATTGAGTTCTTCCTCTGGCACAGCTGATGAGTGGATCTTCTCCCAGTGTGGCACTAAACCCCAAGATCAGGAAGGTCCAAGGTTTAATCTCCCCTGTTTTAGCTTTGGTTAACTGATCTCAGGTGGGGTAGCAACTGGGGTACTAAAATTAACTGTAATACCCTTGGGGCCTGGGAGGTTAAAGAAACAATTGAAAGGGTTTTGGCTCCTGATTGAAGTTGAGTGAATGCTGTATGTGAATGCAAGGCAGGGCACAGCCTGGTTTGGCTGGTAATGCCAACACGCTTGCTGACAATATTCGCTGTTGAAGTCTCCTCGTGAACAATGCAGTGGTTCAAGGAGCAATACAGAAGTACTGATGGAACTGTATCTTAGCACTCAGTACCTTAGCGTCTTAAATGTACCTTAGCACTTAGTACCCTAGCATCTTAACTGCATCTTAGCACTCAGTACCCTAGCATCTTAACTGCATCTTAGCACTCAGTACTTTAGCATCTTAAATGTACCTTAGCACTTAGTACCTTAGCATGTTAACTGTATCTTAGCACTCAGTACGTTAGCATCTTAACTGCATCTTAGCACTCAGTACCTTAGCATCTTAAATGTACCTTAGCACTTAGTACCTTAGCAACTTAACTACATCTTAGCACTAAGTACCTTAGCATCTTAACTGCATCTTAGCACTCAGTACCCTAGCATCTTAACTGCTTCTTAGCACTCAGTACCTTAGTATCTTAACTGCATCTTAGCACTTAGTACCCTAGCATCTTAGCTGTATCTTAGCAGTGTCATCAGGGGACAGGAGGACGAAAAGGGGGAAAAGGGAAACTGGGAAAAATGTTCAATTTATGAATGCAGTGAGTGAATCTAGATACAAAATTAAAAATCAAATGATCGAAGGTGTTTGAGGATACTTCAACTAGCCTCAATGACAATGGTAAAAACTGGGAAGCATGGTTCCCTTTGACACAGAAGGAAGTGATCTCACAATTCAAAATGCTGAGTGCGCAGCTTATTTTTAGTGCCCGTTGTGTTACTATTTCCTTATATAATGTGGTTTTCTGCGAAATAAAAAAGTAAATGCTGGAAACACTCTGCAGATCAGGCAGCACCTGAGAGAGAAAAAGCCTTTCAGGCCGATGATCTCTCATCGGAGCTCGTGTTGAAGCTTGCGGGCTTCTCATCAAGAAAGAGGTGTTTTGTTAACAGGCCTGATGAGGCAAAGGGAAAAATGGAACAGTGGATTAAGACAACACACAGTCGGTGCTGCTGAAGAGAGGTAGAGAGCATGCTTGTGGCAATGCCTGGAGTTCAGTGTGGATCTCAGGAAGCAGCGAGAGCAGTGGGAGCGCTAAATGTAACAGGAAATATCTGCTATCGTGGGTGGATCGAAACATGAAGAGTGGAATTTAAGTTGGGATCCATATGGAATCCTTTGGAGCTGGAGACAGTTACCGAGAAAAGAGATGTGGCTGTGAAAGCTTTGGGAGGTACCTGATCAAGCGTGAGAAGAGAAACAGAAAGCGATGCAGATGAACCAGGTGAAAGAGACAAATGGAAATCCTGTCAGACAGAAGACCAGAATTCCTTCAAGGTGGGCGTTCCTGGGAGCGAGGTAGCAGGGGAGTAAACTCTAAAACAAAAGCAAAATGCTGCAGATATTGGAAACCTGAAATAGAAACGAAAAGCAGTGGAAATTCTCAGCAGGTCTGGCAGCAACCATAGAGACAGAAACTGAACCGATGGCCAGGATTTCACAGCCCCTCCCGCCCGGTGGGATATTACAGTCCTGCTGAACTGAACGGATGTTTAAATGGTTTTGCCACATCTGCTGTGGGGAGGAGACAAGCCACAGTGGGGGCCGTAAAATCTTGGCCAATGTTTCAGATCGATAACTTTTCATTCGAACGTGTACGCGAGTTTGATTGTTCATTTGGTGCTTTCCTTTGAATGTATAGAGGTTAACATTTGAACATTAATAACATCGCAAGTGACTGACGCTGAAATCCCTGAATTCTATATTTGAAGTTTATCTATTCATATGTAATTCTAATTGCTCTTAGTTTCTTTTTGATGAACAGTTTTTCTTCTCTGCCTTAAAAGCCTTTTCGATATTCCTTGAGATCTGAAAGATTTTTATATTGTTCATATCACAGAGAATACTCGATCCGCACTGGAAACATATCAATTCCATACAGAATTTCAAGCGTGCAACCAAAGCTTCAATTATGCTTGGAAGTTAAGCATTTCAAAAAGCCAGCGCTTCAGAAATGTGTAGCTGAACAGTGTTAACAAGCTTGAACTCAGCTGCTTCTTTCAAAAATGTGCTTTGCCTCAAAAAGCAGTGGTGTATTTCTGCCTCTGCACCAATTTAAACAATTTCTAAATCCAATGATGAGTGGGCCTTAGGTGCCACTAAGAGGGCATCAATGCTACCTGTTGAGTTATGGTGAAGCTTGAAGCTGACTGAGTTGACAGCCAAGTTAAATATACGCTAGAATATGCCCTACTACGTGAAGAACTGCCACCTGACCCGTTGCCGCACACCCAGAAGGATGAGAATGGGCAACTGCACACCAGTGATGAGGAACCCTGTCACTTGATCTGACACTCGTAGCCACCAGTTCAGATCTTTAGTGGTGGTATAGAGATGGGAGCAGCAAGTGAGAAGTCACTGGAAGTGGGTGGGCTGCAGTCAAGCCAGGGGGAGGATAGTTCGTGGGTCAGCTCACTGGAGGGCAAAGACACAGACGAGTTCTGCTGTTGGGGCTCAGATGAGGACCTTGAAGGGGTGGACGGATACTGGAGGGCGCTGATACGCATGCACACAGAGTTTCGGTGCCTGTCACAGAGCCCTTGTCACTGTCGAGGAGCATGGAGAAGTGAGGCTGCAATGTGGCACAGGGTTTCACCAGAGCCTGCAGCTCATCCCTTCCACCATGGAAGTGATGGTCAACACCCTGACCAAACTTGTGGACCCACCTGTGAGGCAGCTTCTGGTGTCCAATGTCTCAGCTTCCACTGCAGCACAGGCTGAAGTCGTCCGACATCTCACTGCTGCCGCAGGAACTCAGGTGGAGGTCACAGTATCCTTGCTTCTTGCCGTGAAAACCAAGCCTGGAGGCATGTTGTCTCAAACTGCTCGAAGGGGACTGCAGCAGTCCAGCAATCTGTGCTCCGGCCGATTACTACGAGGTGCCGCCTCATTGGGAGTGGCAGTGACACTGTGTAATGTGCACCCACTGTCCCCTCTCAGGATCACATCACTTGAGCTCCCATTGTTGCCACTCCACCTGTTCCCTTGCTGCTAGCTCTCAGCCAGCCCAGTCCAGGCTGCTGCCACCCCTGCTGGGTTGGTGCAGTCCAAAGCCAGGCCCGGCCAGGAGTACTCCAGGTCATTCTTCAATGCCAGCTGCCTTCTCCTCCATTGAAAGTTAGCTGCCTTCCAACAGACATGCTGTAGTCACTGGGTTAGTAATGTGAGGTAGCAGGAGGACAGGCAAAGTCACCCTCAAGCCAGGCACAAAGAGAATGTACAAGGGATGAATAGTTCATTTCAGTTTGAGTAATTGATCATGTGCTGTTGGATAAAGATTTTATGGAAAGGTTTCTGTTGGTGGTTTTTATTGTTGGTTGGTGATTAAGAGGCCATTGTGATAGGGTGTCTCAGAATGATGTATCGGTGGACAATGGTGGGTCCATGGTGATCCAGGCAAGCGGCTTCATTGAATTTGGGGGCTGATTATCTATTCTCAAAGTCTGTTTGGTTAAATGCGATGCAAGATGCCTCTTCTTGTTCTTCCTCCTCCTCTTACTCCATCACCGAATTCCTCGAGGCAATGGCGAAGTAGGGAAGGGTGCAGCAGACCACCACAGGCCTTGAGAATTGCTCTAATGGGGTACTGCAGTGCTAGGCTGAGCAGCCAAGGCAGCAGAATTGTTGTTTGAGGAGGCCCATCGTCCGCTCGATGCTGTTCTGAATGGTTCTGTGGTTCGCCTGCTGGGACAGAGGGGTCATCATCAACCACTTGCAAAGAGCGTAGCCCTTGTCTCCCATTCACTGGTTCCTTCAGGATGGCCAAAGATGTTGGGTAGGACTGACCGACGCTGGATGAATGCGTTGTGGCTGATGCCAGGATGTGGGCATTCATCCACTTGATGACCTTGGCAGGGTTGCACGTCAACTGCACATTTACGGAATGGAAGTCCTTGTAATTCCTGGACCTCTCCCCATTGCCTTGGGGAGAGCTCACATTGTCACTTGTGAGGTAAATGATGTCCTGCACCATCGGAAACCCCACTATCCTGGCAAAGTGGAATGGTGTCTCATCTTGCTTATCCTTCCTCAACGAAAAGACAACGAACTTCCCTTGTCTTGAGGAAACGGACTCCGGGGTCCCCTGGATGCTGTGAGGGATGGGTGTACTAGGAAATACTAGTGACGTCTCCTGCTCCCACCTGAAAGGACCCCAAGGGGTTAAAATTGAGGGGGCAGTGACCCTATCCTGTGCCTGCTGTGAGGCTTTGGGTGGGTTGAAGGAGGTGGTAGATCTCAGTGACCACCTCCTTATTCAACATGAGTTCCCTTGGGCAAAGTGCTCCTGGGTAAAGTGTACATACAAGATTTTTAAAAATGTATTCTTTCTCAGGATGTGGACATCACTAGCTAGGCCAGCATTTGTTGCCCATCCCTAATTGTCCTTGAGAAGATTGGGGTGAGCCATATTCATGAACTGCTGCAGTCCATGTGGTGTAGGTACACCCACAGTGCTGTTAGGTAGGGAGGAAGGGGTGGAGTTCTAGGACTTTGACCTGGTGACAATGAAGGAATGCTGACAAAATCCCAATTTAAGATGGTGTGTGGCTTGGAGGGGAACTTACAGGTTGTGGTGTTCCCATGCATCTGCTTCCCTTGTCCTTCTAGGTGGTACAGGTCGTGGGTTTGGAAGGTGCTGTCAAAGGAGCCTTGGTGAGTTCCTGAAGTGCATTTTGAAGATGGTACACACTGCTGCCATTGTGTTTTGGCGGTGGAGGGAGTGAATGTTTGTGGTTAAGGTACCAGTCAAGTGGGCTGCTTTGTCCTGGATGGCATTCAGCTTCTTGAGTGTTGTTGGGCCTGCACTCATCCAGGCAAGTGGAGAGTATCCCACCAGAATCCTGACTTGTGCCTTACAGATTATGGACAGATATTGGAGAATCAGGAGATGACTTACTTTTTGCAGAACTCTCAGCTTTTGACTTGCTCTTGTAGCCATAGTATTTATACGGCTGGTCCAGTTCAGTTTCTGATCAATGGTACCCCCAGGATATTGAGAGGTACCATCGGAGGGGGGGAGAATTCAGCAATGGTAATGCCATTGAATGTCAAGGGGAGATGGTTGGATTCTCTTTTGTTGGAGGTGGTCATTGCCTGGCACTTGTGTGGCACAAATATTATTTGCCACTCGAGCACCCATAGCTGAATGTTGTTCAGGTCTTGCTGCATGTGGACACAAACTACTTTAGCATCTACGCTTCTAAGGAGTCGTGAACGGTGCTGAACATTGTGCAATCATCAGGGAACTTCCCCGGTTCAGCCCTTATGAGGGAGGGAAGGTCATTGATGAAGCGGCTGATGGTGGTTGAGCTTAGGACACTACACTGAGGAACTCCTGCAGTGATGCTCTGGGACTGAGATGAATTTCTCTTGGGAAAATCCTGGGTGAGTTGGGTCTTCTGTCCAGAGGTTCTCCTCTTCCTTTTCTTCCTCATCCTCCTGCTCCTCCCTGTTTGCAGAGCTTCACATCTCTGCATCCTCTGCTCCATTTCCTGATCACATTACAGACCAAGAGGCACATTCACCTCAATGCCGACATACCTGGGGCCAGGTATTCCTCAGTCCTCTCTGATTGTGAGCACCAGCTGTCAAAGAAACAACTCCAGACACACAGCACAGTACTTAAGCAATCTCAGCCTGAGCAGAAGTAGGTCAATAATACCTCACCTGTAACTGGCTGATGGGTCTTATAATTAGCGCTGATGCGGGGCTCACCTTGCAGCTGAACCTGTGATCTTTGGTGAGTGACGAGTGAATTTGTTCAATGGATCTGCATGGTGCAAATCTGGCACATCGGCCACTAGGGTTGGGTGTTGTCATCATAGGATCAGTTCAATTGCTGTCCCTGTATAAAGGGGATGCCCATGCGGGTGCCCATCTCCAATGGCATGCCTTGCAGACCATGCTGGAAGTGCCTGGTGACAATGCACGCACTCCAGGTGGGGGTTGGTGGAAGAGAATTGTTTTCCCTGGCACCATCTCCAGCGGGTGCGATGATGGATCTAAGTTTCAGGCCCATTAACTTTAAACTTTCTTTTCTTGCTCCCTGTCCAAAGTTTAAGGATGGGCCCCGTTGTTGAACTATGTTAATTAAAGCCTTGTGCCGTGTCATTATCAAACACAAGCATGCTGGAAATAAAGAAAACTGGCAAATCAGAAACAAAATAGGAACAGAGAACGCTGCCGGTAAACAGCCAGATCATCAGATTCTGCAGGGAAAGCAGGCAGATTGTTTGGTGGTTCTGCTGAAGGTGGGTCCAGCTCAATACCTGACCATTCTTTTCAAATACAGATGGTCTTGTTTTTTTTAAATTTCATAAAGGTATTAGAGTAGGAACATGGTGACATCACCACTGGCATTGTCACAGACTAATCTGTAAACCCATTAATCTGGTAATGTGTGGCTGACCTATGAGAGTTAGGTGGTTAAATCGTAGAAAATATCAAGGGTTGGAAAGGCAACTAGTTATGAAAAGCTGGGCCATAAAAAGCTTCTCACTGTAACTCATCACCTGCAGCAGTGTCATGCTTAACAGTGAAATTTAACCGACTTCAGCAATTAACAAGCAGTTGTTAACTGGCAATTAAGCAAACCCATAGAAGAGTAAATTAGAAAACTAAAGATAATGGCGGAAGATTTTAATTATTGCTAATCTGAGAAGATTTGTGCAGTATAGTTAAAGGATACCGTTCAAATTAAGATAAGAAATGCTCTACTCATCCTTGTTGCTTCCAAGCAACAACAAAAAGTCAAACACCTCCGCCAATGTGATTGGTATTTTGTCTTCATGGTCATTGATCTGCTACACCTATAATCAGCATCACTTTTCCACTTGTATCCTGCCTGGAGGCATAAAGGCCACAGAGTCACAGAGGTCTACAGCACAGAAAGAGGCCCTTTGGCCCATCGAGCCTGCACCGGTCAAACAAGTACCTAACTATTCTAATCCCATTTTCCAGCTATGTGCTAGATCCATTAGAGGACATCACTTTATCTGCCTTGTCCGTGTTTTTAAACCAAACATCTTCCCGTTCACAGCTTGCAAAATAGGGCATGTAAGACTCAAAGTGACTCAAGGGTATCGCACCACGTCTCCCACTTTGTGTTATTTTCCATATTATTTACTGGTTCATGTTGTGTTCTTATTTAATACAAAGATATTTATTGCTATAAGCTTCAGAAGTTTGATTTTCTGATATACTGTTCAGTGCGGCCACCTATTATTCTTTAGTAATTTGGTCCATCCTAGGCATAATCTTACAGCGCAATAAACTAGCGAGCATGTGATTTAAAACATGTTGCTATGCTGCAGAGCTAGCTGTGATTTGCAATGGCATTTGTAGGCTGTGGATCCATAGAACAAAAAATTTCATGTGCCTGGAAGAATTAATTTTCGAAGTGTAACATTTCTCGCAAGCTTTATGTTTCTTTGATTATTTTTCTTCCCTTATTTTCTTTCTCCCTCGTTGACCTTTCATTTCCTTTGGCTCGCTTCCCTGAAGGAACCTCCTCCCAACACCATCCTTCGGCTCAGTGGGGCGAGCAAGAAACCTGCACCCAAGCCCTGGCCAGCTCTCCTCTTCCAGGCGGCTGCTTAGAGTTCACTGAATCATGGAGCACAGGAGGCCTTTCGGCAGGCATCATGTTCCATTCTAGCTCACTGAAAAAACTATCCTTTAAGTCCCACTCCCCATAGCCCGGCAACTTTTCACTTCTCAAGTTTTTGTCCAATTTTCTTTGCAAAGTTACGATCGAGTCTGCTTCCCCCGCCAGAGAAGACAGGCCAAGCTGCTACCATGTAAATGTTACGCGCTGCCTGAAAGTGTGGATGAAGCAGATAGTGCCAGGCAGCCTGCTACACCTAGAGGCTGGTATAGGGGCATTGACTACCCACCTTTCTGCAGTGTCGATGAATAGACCACTATGGAGCGTTTGGCATTTTTTATGGATTACTTTCCCATCACTGGCAGAGGTCTAATGCCAGTCACTGAGTTGCTCATTGGGTGACTGTTGTCATTGGAAAACCTTCAGCATCCAGCGGGCTCTCGCTTTCTGCTCAAGAAATTTTGGGATTGCGAAATAAAAATCTTTACACTTTGGGCTGATATGGGGCTATGGGGTTCGTTGTCACACAGATCAGCGGGGGTGCTTGGACAAGGGCCTGTATCAGAGGCATGGCTGGAACTCCCACAGAAGAAGGTGAGATCAACACAACACGATTAAACTCAGAAAACAATCCATTCCATTGACTCCAGGAATGCTCATCTGTTTATAAGAACTGCGTGGATTAATATTTACACGATCGGCCCCAAAAGCAGGCAGGAATTTTCTACCACAGTGTCCCACCCAGTCAGAAGCTATCGAGCTCCTGTTAAAGAGTCACACGGACTCGACACGTTAACTGTGTTCCTCTCCGCAGAAGCTGTCAGACCTGCTGAGTTTTTCTAGGTAGTTTTACTTTTGTTTTTGTTTTAGAAGCTATTGGGTGGTGCTGAATGGGCAGAATTAAAAGTCTCCTCCCACCCCATGGTTCTCCCCTCACCAATGATAGTGATCTGATGGTTTTCTCCCGAATCCTTCCTCACTGGTGACAGTGAGCAGTGGACATGACACAAATGTTACAAATGCTGCTGTGCCAACTTTCTCCTGACACCTTAACTGAATGGAGTAAATCAATGCAAAATCTTGAGAATTCGCAAAGCCAACAGGCATTAGGTTTACACTGTAGAGCTCTTTTTCTAAGTTCTGTTATATCTAATTTTGACTTGGATATTAGTCGGCCTCATGGTGTGGAAGGTGACCTGTGAAATTCTTAAAATGCCCTTTCAGTATGTTAACCATTCTGACTGTGCTGGATTCCATGAAGAGAGCTTTAACTCCGAGGGATAGACAGGTTTGGGTCAGGTGGGGGTTTAAAATGTTAAAAGTACGAATCCAGATCCCAACCCATCTGAAATCTGTCCACTTCTGGTTTTAATCGAGGTGGGATGAGGCTGGGCAATTAACACACTCCAAGGAGGCACGTTGGCACTTTAAATATTATAAAGAGGCTGCCAGCCTCAATTTTAACAACCATTTGAAATGTAAAACAAAAACAGAATTACCTGGAAAAACTCAGCAGGTCTGGCAGCATTGGCGGAGAAGAAAAGAGTTGACGTTTCGAGTCCTCATGACCCTTCGACAGAACTTGAAATGTAATGCTGGCCAGTGGGTTTCCCTGACAAAACTTGCCAACTAAACCAAGGTGAGGGACTCCTGGATCAGGAGATGTGACTTTCTACTTCTCTGCTGGATCTTCCTGGACAAAACCCCCCATGATTGGACAATCACCCACTCCCCTAGCCCAATCCCAGACCATTTTGATCGCCCAAGGCCTCCAATCTCCATTGAGGCCTGCAATTCCTATCCCCCCTACAAGGCCTCCGATGCTTGCCTTCCACCAGCCCTACAACCCCCTGTCCCAAGGCCTGCATCCTCCAACACTCCATGGGCTCAAATCCCACTTCTCCAAGTCTCCGATTTCTCGTATTTGGCCCCTGCGCCCTCAGTCCTCTGACCTCCCCCATCCCTGCTGGGAATTGAACACCCCGGGACACTGGGATAGGACCCACTCCCACTGGAATTGGACTCTATCCCCTCATGGGTCAGGGCCGATCCTACAACTTCCTCTTGATAGCTTCCTGCCTCACTGGAAAGCCAGATCTCTTAATCGTACTGGCTTCCTGGCAGGAGTGGGTGGGGGAAGCTGTCTGCGGTGTCTCTCACACACACTGGGGTGTTAAAGCTGGGGAAGCCTGAATTCCAGGTTCCCTGTGCTCTACCAGCCCCCAGCCACCTCCCCCCCCCACCGCCCCCGACCCATGCTAAAAGCAAAAAAACTGCGGATGCTGGAAATCTGAAACAAAAACAAAAATACCTGGGAAAACTCAGCAGGTCTGACAGCATCTGCGGGGAGGAACACAGTTAACGTTTCGAGTCCGTATGACTCTGTTGAAGAGTCATACAGACTCGAAACATTAACTGTGTTCCTCCCCGCAGATGCTGTCAGACCTGCTGAGTTTTCCCAGCTATTTTTGTTTTTGTTCCCCACTCCAGGTGAGTCAAGTCAGTGAGAATATCCCCCTCTATGTCCAGTCAGATGTTTTTACCCTGTTGTGTATCTTGCTTGGGATTATCGTTGAGTTTCGAATGTTTTGTGTGCCTGCTGAAGATAATAAGAGAGAGAGAGAGAGCTCAGTCAGAACGGTTCTTACTCTCCAATTCTTGAATTCCTTCTCTATTAAAAGCAGCTGCTTTCCAGAATCGCTTTCTTCCTTCCCTCTTTTAAGCTCTGAATTTATACCTTGAGGCTGGGACACTTTTTGAAGACTGATTAGATACGAAAGTCTGAAATAAACTGTGAAGAAAATGTCCAAGGCAATGATACACAAAATGCAGGGGAAGAAGAACCCTCCTTCCTTTCTGCAATGACCTCAGGACAGGCTTGATGGACAGGATACATCAAAGGGATTGACAGGGCTGGGAAAGTGTGTCTGAGTGAGATCAGTGATGAGTGCGATCAGATCCAAAGACAGAGCTACTCCATTGTGTAACCGGACTGAACCTTGCAACTGCTCATATCGGAATGATTCCCAGTTCAAACATGTATTCAGCAATAAAGGTGCGAGAGGGTTTCACTGGAGCCTGGGTTAGCTCTTACCTAGATGGTACAACACATGTCATCCATTACAGTCTGGGTGGCAAGTTCAATGGATACCATCTGAGATTGATTCCGACAAGTCTGCCAAATGCTTCCTTTCAGCCATCCAGCAACTAAATGGGAAGAGTACCAGCTATCGACAAGGCAGGATAATGCAGTGTTGTCTCTCTGCAGGAGTGCAGTGCAAATTCGCCTGCGGTTGTATGAAGTGGATCGTGTGGCAACAGTGTCTATTGGACAAGGATCTGAGATTCAGTACTTAACTGGAGTGTTTTGATCCAAAAAAAGTCATCATGTTCCTCCCACTGCACTGACCTTTTGTGAAGTCCAAATACAGGAATAAAGCAGCACTGGGGGAACAGATTCTGGCAGTGGTGCAAGAGGGAACAAGAAAGAAAGGCTTCTGATGTGCTAGAGATAAAGACATGTAATGAATATACTACGCCTGATCGCCTTGCTTCTCCGCCACTTTTGGCTTGCTCTGTGGTTTTTGCAGCTAGACAGCCCTACTACTGTCCTTGAAAAACATCATTCTGAGCATTCAAATCTAGTCTGGGAGGGTAGATAACCACCAGGTTCTCCTTGATCCACCAGTAGCTGACATTGCTTATTTTTGAGAGTTATTTTCACAAGATAGATGGTGTTTGTTCAGTCAGTTATCTCAATTTGCAACCACTACGCATCCAAAGATTTCTCTTTATTCACTTCCTCCTGGGATGTGAATGTCATTGGCAGGGCCGGCATTTATTGCCCCTCAGCAGGTGGTAGTGAGCCACCTACAACTGAAGGCAGTTAAGAGTCAAGCATCTTGTGTGGGTCCAAAGACCAGGGAACCTCCTGAAGGGCATTAGTGAATGCAGAGGGGCTTTTTAACAACATTTCCAGATCATTGTTAACGATGATTAGCATTTTATTCAAGATTTATTCATTAATTGAATTCAAATTACCCCAGCTTCCATGGTGGGATTTGCAATCATGACTCTGGAACATTCTTCCAGGTGTCTGGATTACTTGTCCAGTAACATTCCAACTATGCCACTGTCCCTTCTTTCCTTGTTTTAGGAGTGGGAAAATGATGCTTAGTCCCACACTGTCTTTTTTGGCCTGTGTGTTTTTCACTCAGAATATTACCCTCCCAGCCTTTATAATACCTCCTGCGCTATCAGCCAGCTTGGTTTTAAATGCTACGTTTTTATTTAAATCTTCCTTTCAGCATAGGCATTGTGGTTCACTTTTATACTCTTAATTGCACCTAATTTCTATGCAATGCATATTCTTACTTGTGCAACGTATTACAGATGCATTTAATTCAAGAGCAAAAGCAGGAATTCACACCACAGTGAGGAAGTGAAAATTCAGAAAGGTGAACTTTGCATCTTTTAATTTTACTTTCGTTTTGATTAGGTTCAAAACCATCGGAAATCTTTTAAGGTAAGTCCTCCTTTGCTTTATCTTTTTCTGTCAAATGCAAGAAATGATCTCAAGAGAGCTCCCCAGTAATTAGTCATGATGGAATTAAATGATGTCCCCATGCTTTCACACCTTCAATTATACAGCAGCTCTCTCAAGGCAATAGCAGATGACGATTAGGTGACATGTGCTTTTAGTCTATTGTGGATTTGCACATCTTCAGCATGGGCTGAAATTGAAAAATAAACAAAATGTGGAAGACCTGAAGCTGATATAAGCACACAGCTCTGAGATTACCATAAGGTTAATGCTTTGTGTATTTTCTTATCTCGGTTGTGATTTGTCATCTTGCTCCTGAAATAACAGGTGATGTAAGATTCTACAGTTTGGCAATTTAGGGTAAGTCTACTCATGGGACTGCTTCCATGCTTCCCTCTTTGCTCAGGCACTACATCAACACTCCACCCCTGACCTCCCAACCCCCACCACCTCCCCACCCCCACACCATCCCCCCCTACTTTCATTGATTGCTATCCATCTGATAAAGACTCCAGGCCGACACTCCAGTGCATTACTGAGTGAGTGCTGCACCGTCAGAGGTGCTGTTTCTTGGATGAGACATTGAACTGAGGCCCCATCTCCCCTCTCAGGTGGACGTAAAAGATCCTAATGTGTTATGTCGAAGAAGAGCAGAAGAGTTTTCCCAGGTATCCTGGCCAATGTTTATCGCTCGATCAGCATCACAAAAGCAGGCTACCTGGTCATTATCACATTGCAGTTTGCGGGAGCTTGCTGTGCACAAATTGACTGCCAAATTTCCCACATTGCAACAGTGACTACATTTCAAAAGCACTTCACTGGCTGTAAAGTGCTTTGGGACATCTAGTGGTCATGAAAGGCGCTATATAAATGCAGGTGTTCTTTCAAAAATTCCTCTGGAAATATTTGTGGTTTGGATAAGACACTTTAAGTGACTTATTGGTCTGAGATTTTTTTTTGAGGCTATGGTACTCTGAAATTCTTGGTCTCTATATTTTTAGTTACTGAGAGTCATGCAAAGGAGGTACTCCATTTCCAGATCCTGCTCAGAGTTACTGAAAAGCTACCCACTATATGGTGCAATAGAGCAGTCCAGGGTTGTAACATCCTCAGGTGTTTCCTCTTTCTCCGTGGGAGCAGCACCTGGTCTCTGCTAAATGGTTTTCACAGTGACACAGCTGATGTTGGGCCCTTTGCAGAATGGAACATTTCACCATTCCTTGGCACTGCTGCTCAGATCAGTAAGTTAGTAATAATAGGGCCAATGTGGAACAAAAATGATGTTACAAATGGCATGTGCCTTAAGGATGATGAAGGGACACTCAATTGTTTAAAATAATTTGTTGAGAGGCACGCTTACTTTCTGTTAGGCACTTGAAAGAAATAAACTTGTGGGGCTGCGGGCATATAGCTGGGAAATGGGAATGACTGCATCAGTCTAGAGGGAGGAAGCATACACTTGATGGGCTGAATGACCTCCTTCTGTCTCATAATAACTCTATGGCCGGAATTTTCCAGTCCCACACTGGCGCCCCCAACACAGAAAATGCATGACTGGAATTTGAAAATTCTTCCTTCATCTGAGGTACTCGGTTGTTTTTGCGCCACTGACTGTACATCCAAAAGGATGGGTTCATTCAGTCGGGTTCCTGCGCACAGTCTTTAATTAAGAAATCCCAGGTTCTTTCTGAATTGGGTGTGATTTTTCACAGAGCTTCAGCCAAACTGGGTGGGAGTATTTTGAGGAGGTAGCTCAGTCCAATTTGGATTGGAAGAAATGAAAAAATACATGTGGCGAGACTCGAGTTGCTCCCCTCATCATTACTTTATCTCTGATCCATGCTCTGTTGATTCTACCTCTGCCCTCACATTCGCCTGCCAATCCTTGCCCAGATACAAGACAATGTCCACACAGAGGATGGAGTCATTGTGGAGCTTTTCAGCTTCTTCATGCCATGCTGTCACAGAAGGTTTGCTGCCAACTCTCATTCTACAAGCACCAACTTCAAGCTGGTGATTAAGTTCAGTATTCAGAAATAAACGAGAGGCTCTACGACCTAAAAAATTCTTTGTTCCCCACAAACCACTACCCCTGTCCACCACCAACCCCAACATTCCCTCGAGTAAATAGAAGTAAATACAAGTTCAAAGAAGGGATAGTAAATAGAAGGGTTGTCAGGAGCAACCAATAAACTGGAGGGAACATTGGCAATTCTTGCGAGGGAGGGAGAAAAACTTTATCTCAAGTCACATTTGCAATTATCTTCAGGCAGACGTGCTGTGTGGATGATCCATCTGAGAATCCTCCTGAGATACCAGTCTTCAGCCAATCTGATTCCCTCCAACTGATATCAGCAAACAGCTGAGAGCACTGGTTACAGCAAGGGCAATGGGGCAGTGAAAACAGCCCTGCTATAGCACTGAAAGCTTGTCCTCCAGAACTAGCTGCACTCTTAGCCAAGCTGTTTCAGTGCAGATACAACACAAGCGTCTACCCATCAATGTGGAAAAAATTTCCCATTAAAAGCAAGACAAATCCATCCAGCCAATTACCATACCATCGGTCTGCTTTCAATTATCAGCAAAATGATGGAAGGTGTTGTTGACAGTGCTATCAAGGAACAATTTCACCAATAACTTGCTCACCAACGCTCAATTTGGGTTCCGCCAGGGCCACTCAGCTCCTGACCTCGTTATAGCCATGGTCCAATGAGGCTCGACACCATGCAGGACAAAGCAGCCAACTTAAATGTCCACTTCTTCCACCACAGGCACATAGTGGTGGCACTGTGTACCATATGCAAGGTGCACTGTAGGAACTTGTCCAGCTACTTTTGACAGCACCTTCAAAACCCACAACCTCCAGCACTTAAAAGGACAAAGGGCAGCACATGCTTGGGAACTCCAGGGCCTGCAAGTTCCCCTGCAAGTCAGATACCATCCTGACTTTGAAATGTATCACTGTTCCTTCATTATCACTGGGTCAAAATACTAAAAATTCCTGCCTAATAGTGCTGCAGATGAACCTTCACCACCGCCTCCTCAAGGGCTATTACAGGTGGACAATAAATGTTGGCCCTGCTGGGTATGACCACATTGTGTGAATGAATAAAACATAAATGCAGCTTCATAAAGAGTGGCTAATCTGAGCTACAGCATGACTCAAGTAAATCAGCAGTTTTCAAATAGATATGTTCTTAGAATCCAGCTGTAAAAGTCCGCTAGTTATTGAAGATAGAACAAAATTAATTTTCGTATTCTGTCGTCTGTCGCTGGGAACAGCTGGGTCAGGCTGGAACATGGGTATCTGAGCTATTCCCAGAGTTCAGGAGCCAAGCCTACCTGTTCTTAAATGGCCTGTCTCCATTAAAGTGAAAGTAATGGGGTTTTATTATTGATAGCTGAGAAGACAATAGCACAATGCTGTTACTAAAAATCCCAAATTAACATACCCCTTAATCTTAACAGTGGCAAGTGTGATTCCCCCACTGGGGCTAAAAGGTCATGGGTAGGATTTGCAGACTGCGAATCACTTGTAGAATGCAATCCATGGCCAAAATTCGGGGCAGGTGTTGCGAAGAAATTTACTTCCACATGTTGTTACCCACTTAGAAGCCAAGTCACCCTCGGCTACTCTTGGGCGCCTCCCAGTGACAAGTTACAGATGAGCACAGGCAGCTTCCTGGGAGCTGGAGGCCCTGCTCATAATGGGAAATGTGGGAAAGAGGAAAAAGCTAAGAAATGGGAGAAGGAAGATAATCAAGCAGTGTATGGACAAATGATGGTCGTAGTGGTCCGATAATTCGTACTTCCTGATTTGACAACTCCCAACCAAGGCTGGCGTCATACCAAAACAAACACTGAAAGAAACTGGGACAGAAGATACTCAAATTCAGCCTCATTGTTCACCTGAACTTCAGCTTCAGTCTCTTGTACATTCTTTCTTTTGGACCTTGCTCTAACATTAGAATATTGGAGTTGCTACATTTTAAAGCTTATTGGCTATTCTGTTATGTTTTACATTGCTTGAAGCACAACAGATTTGCTAACAGTACAACAATGCAGATAACAACAATTCACATTATTGTCACTTGCGACAGATGCTTCAGAATTTGTACTAAGTACATATATATATATATAAATCTATATATGAACTTTCAACGCCCATACCCAGGCTTCTAATATGTTAGCAGCTTCCAATTATTTGTCTGATAAGGTGAGAGCCATGGTTGCAACACAAAATGTTCATTCCTCGCATCACTACAAGCTGCAGAAAATAAATTCAGGGACCCGAATGGTTAAACAAGCCATAGGTTTTTAATAACATTGATCAGATGAAATGAAAAAAGCCACAATACTAGGAGACAACAGCAGCTCACAGATGCTGACATTCTATCACTGCAGACACATATTGACTTGAGGTCTGAACAAGTCACTCGCTCATCAGTGGCTGGCCTGATTGAGTTGCCTGCAGCCAGTAAATGAGCCGTCTGCTGCGGGTGGAAATGAACTGCAATCTTTTCAGACCTCGTTGTTGGCCAAAAAACAGAGATTTAAAACCCTGGAGGACTACAAATGAATTTACTCAGCAAGCCACAGTAACTAGCTAACCCATCATACATCAGAGTCTGTTGGTACAGTATGTTTAAATTGCTGTTCCTTTCTCTTGCTCGGATTTTTTGTCATTGAATAATCATGGCTGTATTAGGGACGTTTCAATGCACGGAATTATTGTGGCTTGGTCGGGGGTTGTGGGGGGGTGGGGGGCGGAGAGTGGGGGGTGGGGGGAGGAATCTAAGCATTTGACCTTTTGTCCTCAAAATAAGAGAAAATGTGCTAAAATATCCTTGTTAGTTGGATGTGAAACTATTGGCTGATATGTAAGCAATGCTCAAGTTTGGACCAAGAAAATAAAAATCTGTTTGTTGTGTTGGCTGAAAATCAATAACGCTTTGCATTTACGTGCCTTTGTGTGGGAAAAAAAAAACTCCACATAAAACAGATGCAACATTTCACTGACATAATGGAAAAGATCGATATGTTCAAACCTCCCCCCCCACCTTCCCAACCAACACCCCCACTGTCCCAGCAGCTGCAGCAAGGCACCAGAATGAAGGCTCCAGAATAACCACAAGTGGTTGGTGGTAAAAGCTGGTCTCTCTTTTATTGCTCACTGTGCCTTAAACAGAAGACGCATCAATAGCTACATATTCATACAGTTGCTTTGTACAACCTGTTCAATCCTTTAAAATATGCATTTGTGAAGCAAATTGACTGAGCTGATTCTGACTCAGCGCACTTAACAAAAATCAGTCAAATTTGTATTTAAGCAGCTAAGCAAGGGCATGTTTGGATGTTACCAGAAATAAAACTCAGTTTGTAAAACAAGATGTCCCTCTCATCCCACATCCGTTTGACTAAGATGGAGATGAGGAGGAATTTCTTCTCTGAGAGGGTCGTTAATCTTTGGAATTCCTTGCCTCAGAGAGCAGTGGAGGCTGGGTCACTGAGTGTATTCAAGACTGAGTTAGACAGATTTTTGATCTTCAAGAGAGCTGACGGTTATGTGGGGTTGAGGTGGGGGGGTGGGGGGGGGTGGTGTCGAGGGGGTCGAGGGGTTGGGAACAGGCAGGAAAATAGAGTTGAGGCCAGGATCAGATCAGCCATGATCTTATTGAATGATGGAGCAGGCTCGAGGGGCCAAATGGCCTACTCCTGCTCCTCTTTCTTATGTTCTTATAGGTGTTATTATGGAATATTATGGAATCTTATTATGGAACCTTGACTGAGAATTCAGCACAATCAAAATTTGTCAGAAAAGCAGAAACTGGATAAAGATTAACAAGTTCTGAATAGAATGTCGACAATGCTTCATTCCAGTTCTGATTCAGTCAGCTTCTGAATCGCGCGCATGTGTGTGTGTGTGTGTGTGTGTGTGTGTGTGTGCCTGTGTGTATGCCTGTGTGTGCCTGTGTGCGTGTGTGTGTGTGTGTGCGTGTGTGCGTGTGTGTGCGTGTGTGTGTGTGCCTGTGTGTGTGTGTGTGTGTGTGCCTGTGTGTGTGCGTGTGTGTGTGTGTGTGCGCGTGTGTGCGTATGCGTGTGTGTGCCTGTGTGTGTGTGCCTGTGTGTGTGTGTGTGTGTGTGTGCCTGTGTGTGTGTGTGTGCGTGTGTTTGTGTGTGCGCCTGTGTGTGTGTGCGTGTGTGTGTGTGTGCGTGTGTGTGCCTGTGTGTGTGTGCCTGTGTGTGTGTGTGCCTGTGTGCGTGTGTGTGTGCCTGTCTGCATGTGTGTGTGTGTGTGTGCCTGTGTGTGTGTGCGTGTGTGTGTGTGTGTGTGCATGTGTGTGTGTGTGCGTGTGTGTGCCTTTGTGTGTCTACACATGTGGAAAAGCTGAGCACCATGTTCTCCATTGTGACTGCCTTCATGCTGAAAGTTTTGAGTATGTGCAACTTTTGCGCAGTTAACACAAAAACTGAGTGCACAAAAATAACCTTTACTTAAAAAAAGGTATTTTACAGTGACCATTGCTAGCTTTAAAAGAATCCACACAATACCAGTGTAAAATTCTGGAACTCCCTCCCTACCAGCCCTGTGGGTGTACCCGTGTCACAGGGACTGCAGAAGTTCAAGAAGGCAGCTCACCACCATTATCTTCTCAAGGGCAGTTAGGGATGGGCAATAAATGCTGGCCTAGCCAGCGACACCCACATCCCATGAATGAATATAAAATAAAATCCATTCAAATAATTTTTGTCAGTGCTGTGTCTGTGCTACTTCAAACTTATGAAGCATTTTAATTAATACGGTGTTACCTATACTATCGTTCATCAACATCCATTTAATTGTTGCTGCTTGCTGCAAATTGGTAATTTGCAACTTCAAAGTTGGAGAAAAAAATAGACTTTACTAATTGCATTATGACATCGCTCAGAAATATCTCAAGATACTTCACGTACATTGAATTACTTTGAAGTGCAGTAAGAACTGCGGCTATGTTGACACATATTTGCAGCCATTTTGTGCACAGCAAGATCCCAGAAACAGCAAACACTCACAATTCGTAGCTCACATAAGGACATTTGGTATTAGGAATAAATATGGGCATACTACACCAGCTGAAATAATTCAATGAATCTGAAAAACCAAAAACCTGGCACAGAGTGAGAGTGAGTTGAATCGGTGATCGTTGGGGCGATATCTGAGTTGTGGATCCAAAACACAAAGGGTGGAATTTCAGTTGGAATCCATGTGAAGTTAGAGTTGGAGACACTTGCTAAGGAAAGAGATGTGGCTGTGAAAGTCAGATTTGGTAGATACCTGACTAAACACGAGAAGAAATATAAAAAGCAATGAAGGCAGAAGAGACAAATGGAAATCCCATTAGAGGGAAGAGCAGAACTTCTTCAACATGAACTTTCCTGGAAGAGAAGTGACAGTAAATGGAACACAAATACAAGAGCAAAATACTGCAGATGTTGGAAATCTGAATACAAAACTGAAAAAGCTGGAAATACTCAGCAGGTCTGGCAGCTTTAGAGGAGAGAGAAACAGAGTGAACATTTCAATTCAGAACAGACCTGAAACATTAATTCTGTCTCGCTCTCTCTCTCTCTCTCTGCCTCCACAGATGCTGCCAGACCTGCTGAGTATTTCCAGCATTTTCTGTTTAGAATCCTGATTTCCAGCATCCGCAGTGTTCTTGCTTTTGCAAATATCAGTGAAACTGGCTTTGAAAAACCGTTAGCTTTTTCTGGACTCGTTTAAAGCTTGCATTGTAAGTTACAAAATATATTTAAATGGTGTACTTTGTGCTGACAGAAAGATAGCAGCAAGGATGAGCACTCAGATCTGGAATTCCCCCAATATTCCAATTATCTAAATCTAAAGCCGGGGAAAAAAATTACTGGTGAGTTTTCAACTCATTTACAGGTAATTATTTCATACAATAGGCATTCCCATCATTGATTGTGAGGCTGATGGATTATGGCATGATGTAGAACAAAGGATTTAAGATTTATTTGTCACATTAGATCTGAAAGTTAAAAGCAATTCTAAATTTAGCACTTTATAGCCCCCTATATGACTTAATGTGGATCAGATATAATGTTTCTTTATGAATATACATGCCTGTATAAGTGACTTAAGTGATCTTAGTGAACAAATGTTCAATGACTTTTCTCAAATCCATCTGTGTTAATCTCTCTATGTCTTATCCGCGGCTATAAATATATTAATATCTTACTATTCAAAAAACATTTTGGCCCAGAATTTACTGGAGCAGGACATCATCCTCCAAATATCATTTTTGCCACAAATTACTGGAAATGATAGCTGATAACAGTGTGGTGAGGGCAAGGAGTTAATTGGGACCTTGGTGAACAAGGGGATCAACAGTGTAAAAACAAAAAACTGCGGATGCTGGAAATCCAAAACAAAAACAAAAATACCTGGAAAAACGCAGCAGGTCTGGCAGCATCGGCGGAGAAGAACAAAATTTTGAGTCCTCATGACCCTTCAACAGAACTAAGTAAAAATAGGAGAGGGGTAAAATATAAGCTGGTTTAAGGTGGGGGGATGGGGGGAGAGAAGTGGGGGGGGTGGTGGTTGTAGGGACAAGCAAGCAGTGATAGGAGCAGATAATCAAAAGATGTTTTGGATCAACAGTGTATGTCATTAACCAATGGAATCAAAGAATACAGAAAGAAATAGAGGAACAATGGAGAAAGAAATAGGGTGAATTAGAGACAGATTAGATATAGAAAAAGAGGAAAAGGAAGATTGGATTGAGAAATTAAAAGATACAGGAAAGAGAAGAAAAAGAATTAAAGTTTTACAAACTCCCAGGAATAGCTTACTGTTTGTGGAAATGGGACTCCAAGAACTCAACTGCTCCCTTTCTGGGACTTCAAGTTTGAGCAGCATGTCAAGACCATTAATCACCCCATTAACAGGATCCTGATGCCATAAAATAGCAGGCTCAACTTTCTGCTGCAAGTTCAATTTATATTTACAGCAAAATTAATCAATTTCTTGACGCTCGTAGGGAGTGTGACTGTGAACAACAGACTCTGCAAAGCCAAAGGGTGGAGGGGCACAAATTGTCCAGGGAACTGTGGTGATTTGCAACTCACACTGTGTATGCTCCTCACCAAAACTGCTGTTTATTTTTCCCATTAATAATAACAGCGAGCGTCATGAACTTGCCCTTATTTTTGAAGCAAATGCTGGGCCTTTAATTTCTCACGAGACAAGTTTAAGTTTATTTTGTAATTCAAGAGAAGGTGGCCAAAGTGGGGATTGAAACATAGTTTTCCCCATGTCTTGACCACGCCATATTTGCTAACTATCGGTCTGAGTTTGGGGGGGGTGGAAGGTTAGTCGTTTAGCGTTAAAGTGATAACTGTCATCTGGGTTATTTAAAATAGGCAGTTGAAGCTCCTCCTTCTCTGCAAGCTCCACATTAAAATAACAGGGTAAACGCCAACATCTGACAAGAGTTGAATCTCAAAAGGGCAATCAGTTGCCTGATACTGAGGATCAGGAGTGATCTGCCCTACGTAGTCAGGAGGTAGTAGGACATTGTTCACAACATCTTTCTGAGGAAAGTTTAAGAAGCAGACAAACATCTATCTGACCTGGCGTCCTGCACGCCTGACATGTTTCAATGTAACATGCAGGAAATACAATGCTAAACTGCATCACTGGCCATGACTATACAGTCAATTTCAATTTTCCCGAGTTGATGGTTTCTTGGGGAATGTGCACATGCAAAACAAAGACGTGTGACTCCTGCATTATAAATTACAGATTATGAAAAATCAACTATTGCATGTAACGTTATTCGGCATTTTCCAATGAAGATCTCACCCCTAGTCATGGGTTGCTGGCGCCTTGTTCCAAGAGCATCAGTTGATGTCTCCTGGTACTAGACCACACCATTAGGTACTAAACTCCCTTTATCTGCCTAGCACTGGAGGATGAAAACTGTAAGTTCAAAAGTACCATTGTATAGCTTGCTGCTGATAGAAATCGTCAAAGGAAATAAGGGAATGCAAGAGAGGAGAAAGGTCAGGGTTTGACAGTTATTCAACAAGTGGGCTGAATAGTGCAAATACTGCACAAGATTCGATGACAACTAGTCTGCCTGTTGGATAAATGTCATATGCAATGAAAGCTCAGCGTGGATCCTATTAGGGCAGAGGAATAACTAGTGTGCCATATTGTAAGAATTATACAGTTTTTTTAAAGAATAAATTAACCATTATTGTGCTGATTTCTCTAAGGGATCAGATTCTTTTAAGTCAGCTATGTTTTTTTTAACAACATTTCACTTCAAAATCTATAAGAATCAAGAGTGACACTCAGCTATCAGTGATAGCTTCACTAGTGTAATGATAACATGTATTCAAACTTCCTAAACTAACAAGGTTTGAAATCATTGCTACAATTTTGCCTTGTTAAATATATATTTTTCCACTTTGATTATATTCTCAATATCATTTACTTGTAACTTATTTTAGCTTATTATTTTAGCTGTTCTATCTTTTTAGTTAAAAAAAACATGCCATTATCTTTCTGCCTGCACTGATTCAATTTTCTTATCTGATCTGGGACCTCCTGAATCCCTGTGCCTGATTGGCTGAAAAATTGATTTACAAGCCATTTATTTCAACCAATGTGCCTTTTTTTTAAGTTGGACTTAATCGTATCAGGCATGCAACAGATTTTTGAGGCAGTTAAATAGGAATTAGGATCACTCAGCAAAATTTCTTTATCGGCGGTCATTGACGTGTGCCCTTGGTAACATGGGATGACCCGTTGGCACTCCGAGGGTTAAGTAAAGAGGTGATGAATTTTCTGTTGACTCCCAGCATAATAAAGTCTGAATAATCCAGTGAAAATGAGATCTGATGAGCTGGACATTTTTTTCATATGGAGAGTTGGCTTTACCACAGACTAACTCCTATACATCAGTGTTTTGGGAAATCAGAAGAAAGGTGTTCTTGCAATAAGGGCTGTGCCATGCAGTGGATGATTTTTTCCCGCAGCTCGTCTAATAGTGAGGGAGTCACAAACAAAACACATTCTTTCAGAGGCAGCACTGTTATCAGACAGCAAAGGACTTGCTGTGCCGAAACATGAGATGAAGGATGAGCTGCAGTCAGTAAAATTCACTGGAATGTGTGTAGCTAAGCAGAAGGAAAAATGACAGCCTGCATCCTGCAATATTCATGGAATGTGGAAAACTCCAGATGTTCAGTTTTATAGCTGAGTTTTGTTAGATGTTTAGAAGGTTAATTTAAACACAGACCAACCCTGGGCAGGTTGTTTCAGTGGACACGTGACAGTGTTTTCAAGAATACAATTATGCCGAGGTTGGAAACTCCAAGAATTTGGGTATATTTGCCTTAGAACTACCATTGAAATCTTTCTACAATACAGTGTTAGCATCAGTGCACCCTGAAAAGTTTCCAATTGGTTCTTTCTCACCCCCCCATTCCCTGAGCTGCTGAAATAATTTTTTCACTCTTTGTCACTATTGGGTTTTATGTTCAATGTAGGGGCTCTCTTTTATTTACATTGCTCCAAGAGATGGGGGAGTTCTGTGTTCTGGTTGGATCACTGTTGCTGTGTTTTCAAAAGCCCATGTGTTGCACCACAGAATAGTAGAGTGTGGGCTCATGCCTGCAATACACTGAGTTTCTTACCTCAACATGTACCTACCAAATACAGGCTACGAAGCCATAGAGAGAATAATTGGCCATAAGAGTCACCCCAGTTCTTCTCCAGAATATTCTGCCATTTGGAAACAGTGGGACAATGACTGTGGTCAGGGGATAGGGAACATAGATTTGGGAAATGGTGCAAGTCACAAACTGGAGAAATATGGTTTATTCAGAAACTTGCAATTACACCATCTCTTGGCAGAGTTGTTGTGATCATTATACAATCCAATGATCACAGATGAATTATTGGCACTTGACTCTGATGATCTCAGTTATGTGGACTTTTGAAGTTCCTTGGCCTGGCTTTTTAGATGAAGGGTAGCAATATGTTGTGTCTTGACACGGCAGGCCACAGTGGGTAGCACAGAGAACAGAAAATGTCTCAAAAGATGTGTTGGCCTGGTTGCTGTTTACTGTAGCCAACCTGAATTATTCATGAATGCGAGGCTGAAGCCCTGGCGTGTTGTATATGTAGAAATCTGATTCAGTAAGATAATAAAGATTGCAGTAGGATTTTGCAAAATATTGTTTCTTCCCCTTGCAATTTACCCTTTGGCCTTTCGGAGTGTGACAGTAACTTAGCAACAGATGGAGTGGAATTTATAGACAGTTTTGTGCTATTGATTCAGGTCCACTGGAAGATGGACCAATTTTAATATAGAATTATTTGAAGGGTCATATGGCCAATGCAACATCACGTACTCTGCTGCCGTGGACCTAATTCAGGTCTTAGAGATGAGGGGTCAGAAATAGAATGCCCTGAATGACCATTTAGTAAAGTGTGCGCATTTGACAATCCGAATTCTGAGGACAGTTAAATAGAGCTGCTTAGACCTAACTGGCTTCTAACTGCCTTCCTTGCTGTGTACTTGGCTTCACACACAATTTTGGCTCAGGACTGACCATTGCATCTTCATTTTTTGAAAATAATAATGCCACGATATTTTTAAAAACCACGTCAAATCAAGTTTGAAGGCTTAGTGTATGGAAGTGCGTCTTTCAGCATTTTCTTTGCCAGTATTGTTAGTGCTCCTGGAGGTTACCCAGTTCAATGTTGCAAGGTGGGGCAAGGTCTACTTTGGGTACCTAACTAGTGTTGGCATCAAACACTCCCAGCTATAAGCGCAGTGAGAAGCAGAAGAGGATTTCCGTCTCCACCATCTCCACAAATAGGCTTCAACGCCAACCCAAAAGAATCTTTTCTGACTATGTGTGTGCTTTTTGTATTTAAACTGGCAGGCCAGCCTAATTGACTTTTTTTTTTCACCAAACCTCCAAGCCTTGCCCAGGCGTGTCATTTAGACACCAACTTCTTGTGGGGAGTCTTTCTTGCCATCAGCCTCACTGCTACTCACTTCACTGCAAAGTTCGGGCAAGGGGCTTGTCAGTAAATTTGGGGCAATTTGCGAGCATGTTAATTATCACATCCCACATCCTTTGACACGCCTGAAAAATGCGTGTGAAGGATCTCCAAGGCCGTTGTGGGATCAACCGAACACGGAGGCAGCAAGTGACAATGCTAATTAAAGCTGTGAAATAAATTGGGTTGTTTCCCTTGAATTAGCGTCGTTCTTGTTATGGGTTGTCTTGCAGCCTCTTCATCAGTGAAC
>NC_054474.1:166721344-166723844 GCF_017639515.1 Carcharodon carcharias | reverse complement strand
ACACACACACACACTCACACTCACACACACTCACCACACACACTCACCACACACACACACACACTCACACTCACACACACTCACCACACACACACACTCACACACTCACACACACTCACCACACACACTCACCACACACACACACACACACTCACACTCACACACACTCACCACACACACACACACACACTCACACACACACACACTCACCACACACACACACACACTCACACACTCACCACACACACACACACACTCACCACACACACACACACACACACACTCACACACACTCACCACACACACTCACCACACACACACACACACACTCACACTCACACACACTCACCACACACACACACACACACTCACACTCACACACACTCACCACACACACACACACACACACACACTCACCACACACACACACACACTCACCACACACACACTCACACACACTCACCACACACACACACACACACACACTCACCACACACACACACACACACACACTCACCACACACACACACACACTCACCAGACACACACTCACCACACACACACACACACACACTCACACACACTCACCACACACACTCACCACACACACACACACACACTCACACTCACACACACTCACCACACACACACACACACACTCACACTCACACACACTCACCACACACACACACACACTCACACACTCACCACACACACACACACACTCACCACACACACACTCACACACACTCACCACACACACACACACACACACACTCACCACACACACACACACACACACTCACCACAGACACACACACACTCACCACACACACACACACACTCACCACACACACACACACACACACACTCACCACACACACACACACACTCACCACACACACACTCACACTCACCACACACACACACACTCACACACACTCACTGACCAGTAACGCGCTGCCCGCTTCATTTCACTGGCAGGTACGACACTGTACACACTGGTGATGGTTGGTTGGGTGTGTCAGGAAGAGCAGACTCAGACAGCTCATCGTTCGGATTAAGAGGAGAGAAAGTTGGGGGGTGGGGGGGGGGGTGGTGGTGGGTTTCGCTGCTGGGATGAGGGGAGAGGGGGGTTGAATGGGCGATTGTGGTGTTTGGAGGGGGGGGTGGTGGTGTGGGGGTGGTGGTAGTGGATGGAGGGGTTGCACCTCGGGCTGCACTGCACCGCCCCCGGCTGGTCGGACACAGAGCGACATTAGCGGTGCTGCCGGGGGTGGGGGTGGTGGTGGTGGGGGGTGTGTGGAGGGTGGTGTACATTGGGAGCACCTCATCTCCTCACTCAGCTGCACTCCCGGAGTCAACAAAGGGAAGGGGACTGCAATAAGAATGCGTGTTGACGTTTCTCTTTATTTTGAAAAATTGCATCTTTCACTGTTGCGATCACCCCCCTCTTGATTGAATTAGGGAAGGGATCTTGTGAAATAAAGCAACCCCGTCTCTGACGCTAAATGAACACAGATGATAAAACAAAATCAACTTTGGAGCGCATCTGTCATCAACATTTGGCACCGCATTCGCAGTTGGGTTCTGCAGTACTTTGCGTAGGTAGATTTTAGCAGGAATTCTTGGGTCTTTTTTTTAAAAAAAAAACAAATGCCTATGTCTTATAAATCATCTTGTCGTCTTCATCTGTTGGTATCATGATTACACCAGCCAACAGCAATTGTTTTCTCAGGTATCCTGTCCCTCTCATTAAACAGCTCATTTTTTTTTTTTGAAAGCCGTGGACTTTTAGCTCAAGTAGCCCAAGGGTTAAATTAAATGGAAATATCTGTCAACTGGTTTGTGGAGAAATAAAATTTTATATATATATATATATATAATGCACACACACACACACACGCAAATATATATATATACACACACACACACGCAAATATATTATATGTACACACGCAAATATATTATATATACACACACGCAAATATATATATACACACACGCAAATATATATATATATACACACGCAAATATATATATATATACACACACGCCAATATATTATATATACACACGCAAATATATATATATACACACACGCAAATATATATACACACACGCAAATATATATATATACACACACGCAAATATATTATATATACACACGCAAATATATATATACACACATGCAAATATATTATATATACACGCACACACACAAATATATATATACACACACACACGCAAATATATTATATACACACACACCCAAATATATTATATATACACACGCAAATATATTATATATACACACACGCAAATATATTATATATACACACACAAATATATATAATTACACACACGCACATATATTATATATACACGCAAATATATTATATATACACACACACGCAAATATATTATTTCCACACACAAATATATATATATACACACACACGCAATTATATTATATATACACACACGCAAATATATTATA